>NC_057809.1:561534494-561598059 GCF_018294505.1 Triticum aestivum | reverse complement strand
TGTACTACATGAAGCATTTCTTTCCATTCTTGCAGACAACTGCAAGGAGCGAGGGATTCAATGTTGTGCTCAAGAAGTATGTGAACCCCAACAACTCACTGATTGAATTCGCAACTCAATACACCGCAATCCAGGAGAAAGTAATGGTGGATGTGGCGAAAGAGCAAGTGGACACAATTTACAAAGAGGCAGACATGTATTCGTTGAACCCAATCGAGTTACAGATGCGAGGGATATACACACAAAATCTGTTCTCCAAGTTCCAGGTAGAGATGAAGCTAAAGACTGCTTATGGATGCAACAGTTTGCAAGATGGAACCTTCAAGATGTGGTCGCTCCGAGGCATACTACCAAAGTATGGGGATAGGGACTACCATGTGCAGGCGAACAAGAATGAAGGGGTATACTCATGCACTTGCTGCAAGTTTGATCGCGATGGGCTATTGTGCACACACATACTACGAGTAATGGAACAGATTGGAGTCTACGAGATACCGAGGAAGTATATCCTGGATAGGTGGACATGGGATCCAGAAAAGGATCTTGTTCGGCCTGATTACCAACAGCCAATAGTTAAGAAGGGTATGACAGAAGAAGGAAAAAATATCATGAGATATACATCTATTCTGAATGATTTCAAGGAACAAGCAAAAGACGCTTGCACTACTGATGAAGGGATGGCATTGGTAAGGAAACATGTTAGTGCTTTCAGAGACGACATGGATGCACTAAAAAAGAGGCAACTAAAGAAAGCAAGAAAGGAAAAAGATGAGGGAAAAGAAGCACAAATGTTTTCTTCACCACCAGGGACTAGTGCCACTGAAGGTGTCCCAGTAGCGCATCAAGGAAGCATTCCTGTCACGCATGTGTCTGGCAATATTTTCCAGTTCCAGGGCTCACAAGCCGAGGGATCCCAATCATCAAACACAAGAGTGATACTAGACCCACCAAAGTCTACTACGAAAGGGCGTCCGAGAGAGAAAAGATTCCAGCACCCATTTGACATTGTAAAGCCAAAAAAAGAGAGGAAGTGTAGAGTCTGCGGGTCGATAGATCATGATAAACGCAAATGTACCTCAACCATCCCGCACTGAGAAATGCAAGTTAGATGGGCATTGAAAAATCCAAGTTAGAGATTTTACTTATGAATTTTACCCATTTTATTGTGTAAAACAATGTCGAGACACCATGTAATGAAAAGTTATCAGCACTAAAACATGTAAGTTATCGTCCAAAATGTAATGGGGATTTTCAGAAAAAGAGAATGAGATTAGTTATCGTTCTTTGTTTGTGAGCAAAATGTTATGATGCAATGAAAAATAAAGTTATCAGCACCTGTTATAGTATGTTATCATCATTGACTATCATAATTATCAGCAAAAATGTATAAAAAAGATAGTAATCAGCCCAGTAAAAATGTATGAAACTATCATCATTCTTAATCATAAAACTTATATTGGTGCAAATTTCTCACATCAATTACTCCTTATTGAACAAGTGATAGCGCCATCGCGTGCATTTGTTAAGACGATGGTCCAGCCACATGCTTGTCAATATCTTCCTCAGCGCCGGGATCTGCTCCTTAGTTATTGTCAGGATATTTTTACCATCCCAGAACTCCAAGATCTTGAACGCGAAGAAACCGCAATCAGTGTTGTAAGGAAAAAAATAAAAAATGTGTTAAAAAGCAAAATAAGATAAGCAAAAAGGTGAATGAACTTTTAAAATGCTACACTACTAAGTTACCGGGTATTTAGATGGAAAAAAATGATGGAGTACTAGCCAAAAAAACTAACCCATTGTCCTGTTTGAACACATCGATGTACACCAGATCATAGTCTTGGATCTGCTTACTCGAGTCCTTGTACGCAATCAACCAGGCTTTTATAATCTCATTCATAAGCTTCGTCGCATGTGTGATGAGCGAAGGGCTATCTTGTGGACGAAGAGAATCAAGAACTTTAAATCATTTTGCCTTGAGATTAAGGCACAAGACATACCAATGCCCGTCCTTTGGTAGACGTCCCAACTTTTGCAGTGTTGGAAACAATAGCTGTTAAAAAAATGTGAACACATGAACACAATAAGTTATGAAGTTATCAATGCATTTACAGTTAAAAAGACAAAGTTATCAGGACACTGACAACATATGTTACCAGTAGGCATACATGAAAGTTACCACAGAAAGGAAAAATGTGAACACATGAACACAAGAAGTTATCAATGCATTTACAGTTAAAAAAGGCAAAGTTATCAGGACAGTGACAACATATGTTACCAGTAGGCATACATGAAATTTACCACAGAAAAGTAACATAACTAGGTACCAGCTAAAATTCTTTAATGGTACGATGTCTGACAAAACCAAAATAAGAGCCTGATAAAATTGCCTGTTAGACCACCTAAAAAACAGCTTGTACGATTTAAAAGAGGAAAAGTATGTTGTTTACGTAAAAAATTGTACCTAATTTTGGTGACTAAGTATGTAGTTTGCATCACGACGAAAATGTTTGATTAGGAACTTGCTCGTCATATCATGTATGTGAAGATATACTGACAGCAACCATGGAAATATGATCTTCCCTGGGGGTACATAATCAGAAAGAATTCGGATGTGGAGCTCTGCAGTATTATTCGAAACTTGACCACCTTCTATCACACTATTAGCAAGCTCCTCCAATGTGACCCACCGCCCATCGATGTCAATAACCCTAATACTGAAAAGAAAAAAAAGAAAAAAATAGTATATAAGCAAATGTTTTGCCGGTGAGGGGTTAAAATACTAGAGAAAAGGAAAACAGTAAATGTCATTAGTGTTTTATCTTGGAGTCAACTGAATCAGTGGTGCGCTTGATAACTCCTGCGTAAATAACCTCTTCGAGTGCAGATGCTGTGAGGCCACAATATGGAGGCAGTAGGAACTGCGATGGGCGGCTTACCCTAACTTTCCGAATGTACGATTTAGGAGTCACACTGGCTGAATGATTACCATAGGGAGGTTGAATAACTGGTCTAGCAAATTCAGGGCTGGTGGGGTGGTCTAGAAGAAAAGTGAAGGGAGTTATCAGAGTTGGGAATGACGGAAAGAAATATTATGGGGAAACAAAAAGCAAAGAAGTTATCAGAGTTTAGAACAGTAAATTATCAACATGAAGATAATGATGTTATCAAGGTTGGCAGTAGGAAAAAGTTTGTTAAATAAAATCTTCCTATCAGTACCTTTTACAGAACTATAATTTGCTTTTTCTCTAACAGTGGCACGTTCGACTTCTTCAACCCACATAATTACATCTTCGTCTTCAACATCCGCATCATAAACTTGAAATCGACGCTCTTCAAAAAGTTGCGATCAGGTCAGTTTGTGAACTGACAAAAGGAATGTCAAATATGTGGAAAAACAGCTAAAGAAAAAAGTGATAGATAATACAGAATGATCATATAATTACTGTAGAGAGAAAAAGGGAAGAAAATGAGGGGGGTCAGGATAGTTAAAGGGACAGCATAAATGTATTAGAATGGTTTGTCTGTGTGTGCAGGGAAAGGAGGGGGAGGGGTGTATTTACAGCATCAATAAAGGAAACAAAATGGTTGGAGTTATCAGCATGGTGATAGCAGAAGTTATCAGGGTATGATCACAAATGTTACCATTTAATTAACTAGTTAGCAAATAATTATCAGTCAGATGTTAGTAAAAGTTACCAAGAAAAATGAACAATAATAATCACGTATAATACATCCACACACCAGACAACATAAAAAATAAAAGAGCGCAAATGTGAAACGAAAACACATAATTCATTACATAGACACACGCAAAAGCATAAGTCATTACATGTGAGAGGGGGGGGAGGTTGTCCATACATAGGATAAAAGAGCATAAATATACACACAAGGATCAAACTAAAAGCATAAAAAAGGTCTTCGAAAAGCAGACATCCATCCCATCACTCTTTTGTGATAAAAGCAAAGACACGTATATGCCTTCACTTACCAAGGTCAGCAGGCTCAGAGCCTGAAACCGGATTGGAGTCAGTAGGATTATCTTCTGCATTCTTTAAATCTCGTGGTGCTGCCGCTATATGATCAATTGGGGATGCTGCTGCTCGGTCTTGGGGAGCATTGTTAACCGTTGGGACCACTGCTGGTGCTTGAGTTGTCGAAACAACCGCTGGGGGCGGTGTTGGTACTGCTGCTGGGACTGCGGCCGTCGTAATAATATCTGGTCCGGGAGGTGTGGGGCCAAAATCTAGGCCAAGAGAGCAAGATGGTGGGGTGAAATCCCAGTAGGCCCTATCAGCAACAACATCTTCTACATCTGCATTAATGCTGAATTCTTGGGCGGCGACTTGGTCATCTCCAGGTTGAGCTTCAACAAACACTGCATCTTCAGTTTCAACTGGTTCTGCCACATTGGATTGGGAAGATTGAACTTGATCTTGAACAAAACATGGTATTTTGAAAGGAGCTTGGTCATCTTCAGCTACAGCAGCGGTCATTGGAGGAGCAATTCCTTGAACTTGATCAGCAGAAGTTTCAGCTACGGCAGCGCTCGTTGAAGGAGCAATTCCTTGAGGTTGATCGGCAGAAGTTTCAGCTACAACAACGCTCATTGGAGGAGCAATTCCTTTAGGTTGATCAGCAGAAGTTTCAGCTTCAGTGCCAATAACAACATTGGCAATTTCTTCTACCACTTGAGTAATAGTGGCTGCTGCCGCGAGCTCATCCACAGCTCCAAAACTAGCATCTGGTGAATTCCTCACAAGGGCATTATCTTGCACAACAGCTATTGGAGAACTGACCACGGGGGAGTCTTTAAAATCATCTTTCGCTTTCTTGGGAGAAAAACAAGGAGAAGACCTAGTTGCAACTGCAATTGTAGAAGACTTCCTAACCTTCCTCACAGTAATCTTGGTCTTCTTGCTGCACACAAAGAAAATTAAACATGGACATCAACAGCTTATAAAACAGTAGTTACCAGCTTATATTAACATTAGTTATTAGATTATATTTGCATACAACAGCTAAAAATAACATTAGTTACCAGCTTATATTGACAGAAGTTAACAGCTAAAAAATAACTTTAGTTACCAGCTTGTATTCAAATTATTTGACAGCTTAGGGCCAACTTGGTTATCCACATAATGCAAAAAAATCAACATCATCACGAATCATTAATGAAGATGGTAACTATGAAGATAACAAAGTTACCAACAAATTTATCATGCTAAAAAAATAGTAAATATTGTAAGAGCTTTGACTATAAAAACTACCAGTCATTCCCGTAGAGATTATGATGCCATGCATAAAAGAGTTAAATTACCGGTATATATTCACCTAATTTACAAATGAAAAATAAACAAATAGAGAAAATCATTTAGATATCATATAGTGAGGAAAAATAACATTCATAATCACCTGTGTGACATGTCAGACGAGTCAACATCTGCCGAAGAACGCGCAGGATTACTAGGTATCTCCTCAGATGTGACACCCACACTGCTAGACCGCGTTTGCTGAAGGTCGGAAACACTAATAGATGGAGCATTCGAACACCTGACAAGTTATTATTTGAAAAGGATATAGTGCACGTGAGAAAAATGTTACCGTAGACAAATAACACATGCTTACCAGCATATAATTACTAAAATTATCATGCAAACAAAGTTAAACTACATATTGTTCAAATAAAAAACTGAAGTTATTATCGTGAAAATAGCTACTGAAAGTTATCAGCCTTACCATGATATAATTACTATCATTTCTAGAAAAAACACAAGCTTGTTAAGAAATAGAAACTATCCAGACATATTTACTTCTAATTATCAGAAGCTAGGTGCTAGGAAAATTTATAACACAAAAGAGTAACAACAAGTAAGTATGTACACAAAGAAAAATAACCATGGACATTACCAGCTTATAAAAACATTAGTTACCAGCTTATATTAACATTAGTTATCAGATTATATTTGCACACAACACCTAAAGTGTAACATTAGTTACCAGCTTATATTGACAGAAGTTACCAGCTATAAAATGCAATATAACAAATGAAAATAAAAAGAAATCAACTAGCAGATGATAAGAAACTCACTTGCAAGGATGTTGCTTCTTCCGCGTGGGATTGGCAATTACTGAGTTAGTGCCCTTATCAGGGCCTACAATGCCAAGCTCATTGATGACTATTGCCTTGATAGAACGATGTGTATCATCCAACGACGGCTGGTCAGAAACAGTTGTACCAGTGGCCATGGGCGAAGAAGGTAGGCGTAATTTCTTGCGACACCTGGAATATTGCTTTTCCAAGTTACGGACAAGAGAAGAACCGCACCTCCTCATAGAAGCATCAATAGCAGCCTCGTTTTGAGTATCCGTCATATCTGGCTGGTTATGCAATCCATCACTAGATACATTCCCAGAACGTGCAGTAAGCATAATCTGAGACTCGAGAGGCTGATCGGTTCCTGCAGTAGCAGTTCCATCAATTCCGGCTGACCTTACCGACACATTGGCAGTTGCAAACATGGTTGCACCCACATCTGCATTCGCTGCGCCACTACCTGAAGCATCATGGGCATTCGGTCCAGCACTGCCCCACTACCTGAAGCCTCATAGGCGTTCGGTCCACCTGAAGAACCATGGTAATGAATGTGAAAATCTAGATCTTCGTCAGAGTGACCATCACCGCCACCATCACTATCCTCGTGATTAGAATCTGAACCTTCGACAGTTCGCTTGCCGGTATCTTTTACTTCACGCGAGCGGGATGTAGGATGGGTGCTTGCAGTCTTCCCGGCAGTCTTCCCGGCAGCAGAAGATAAACCCTTTAGTTGGCTCTCTAACACACGGGACATCCATGAGCTGTCTTCATCATCCAAGGACATGAACTCATTAACAAGACCACCCAGGAGGCCAACCATGCCAGACGAAAAGCGACCCACAATAGCAAAAGCTTTAGCAAGTTTCTGATAGAAAATCACGAATGAAAAAATAAATAATCAGGTTGTGAGAGACATTAATTACCATGCAAAAACAACTAAAAATACCACACAAATATAAGTTCAAAATGAAGTTATTCCAAAGTGAGAATATAAAAAAATAAAAGATACCATCCTAAAAACAGTACAAGTTACCAGGTCTTTATAACAATATTTACCAGGAAAAGGAAAACAAAAATACCCAAACGCACAAAAAAGATTAAAAATACCTGTTTAGAACAGTTTTGCGGTGCATGAACACGCATGAATTTATCTAGACCTTGTAAGCCACCAAACAAGCAATAGTCTTGACCATATTGGGGCTTAAGCTGAAAAAATATGATAAAAACAAATTAAGATCTCGATAAAAAAGATGGCAATACATAGAAGGTAAGAAAAATGACGAATGGGAAATTACCGGTAATTTCCCATAAGAAAGCTTGTCCCTCTGGACATCCATCCGGAGAACTTTCGATGCCAACTCATTCGTCCACACATTAATTGCAAAAGGACCATTAGGCAAGATGATACCAAGGCCAGTTAAGTCAATAGCATCTATATACAGAAGCTGGAAAAACAGAAAAGGTCATTACAATCTAGCTGTTTGGTGGAATAAGACGTACAATCCAAAATATCATGAGAACAAAAAAAGAATAGGGGAACTAACATTGTAGAATAGGAGGCAGCCCGTCGTAGGCTTTCCTTTTGAAAGGGCTTTGTGAAGCTGATCCGCAATAAATTTGCACCAGTTGAGGTTTTTTACATTGCCAATATTTTGCTGCGAAAAAAAGAAAGCACATAAAACATAGAGGAATGTATGCACACAAGTTAGCAGGGGACATAAGTAGATACTTATAACACTGTTAAAGCATGGAATCACCAAGTACATAAGCACACAATTACCACATTATTGAGAAGTAAGTCAAAATTACCATATTGCAAGGCATAAATAAATTATCAGGTGCATTACTAGATAATTACCACACTTTTAGAAAAAGTTATCAGGCGCATTACTACATAATTACCACACCATCAGAAAAAAGTTATCAGGTGCATCACTATGTAATTACTACACCTTCATAAAAAGTTATCCGGTGCATTACTATATAATTACTACACCTTCATATAAAGTTATGATGTGCATTACTACATAAATACCACACTTCAGATCATAGAAAAATCAAAGGGACAGATATTACCACACTCCAAAAAACAGGGAAAGTTATCAAAGTGCATATGTGTATAATCATCAGACTAAGAAGCAAAAAATTACCAGGTAGAAAAACCAGAAAAGAAAAGAGATAAAAAGCGTGAACTAGAAAGATAGCCAGATGTGCTTACCAACACAGGATACCATCTGGTGCTGATCTTGTTGGAAGTCGTCGGTGCCATCACGGTGCTGGCAGCAAGCACAAGCCACAAGCGCTTGAAATTGTCGTCACGACGATTAGTGCTCAAGATAAGGTTTAATACATCCACAGTTTTATGAGCATGTCCAAGATCACCAAAAAGATCTCCCGCAAGCTCAAGCTGTGCATCTGAAGGAACCTTGAAATCCACCGCAATATCACCTCGGGGCACACCCATTATACGATGCACAGACTCTTCATTGACCGGTAACCTTCCGCGACCAGGTACAACAACCTCACGGGAATCAGGGTCGTATAGACCAGCAAGCCATTAGAAAGCCGATTGAACAGATTATCACACTTGATATTCTGCAGACTAGTGAAATCCATGTCATCGATCGCAGCCATTCTCTCATCTGACATATCCTTACGGCAGTCACAAGAGCACTAGGAGAAGCCCTATTCCGATCTGCGGGAGGCTTATGCTTCTTTAAGGGGTTCACCTCCTCAAAGTCATCATCTAATTTGCACTTCCTTGGCATTGTGACCTGACACACAAAAATAACAAAAGAGAAAAAAGTTGAATTAATAGTCACACACATATTCTTATGATACATTGGTAACTTGTGAACATACAAACAAGACAACTCATCCACAACGGAGAATGACAAGGACATGTGTGCTTCTACTAGATATTGAATACCTGAATTTTTGTTTGCTTATAATACACTGATAAAAAGTATGAATCGGGCAAGATAACTTATGCAAATTAGGGATGGCAACAACTTATACACAAACACATATATTGGACATCACATAACTAAGTATTCAGTGACATGATAAATTTTAAAGTGGACTCCTGATAAATTGCCACTGATGATAATATTCACAATTAAAGTTCATGTGAGCTAAATGATGGCACATCCATCAGTTAGAAACACAAAAGGAACACAAAATGCATCATGAAAACGGGACACGAGTGCTAACAAAGATCAGGGAAATCGAGCCGTGTAGCATTTAGAGAAAACCCTAGAAATCATAATCATGAATGTATACATAATGGTTTTGCATCTAGAGAAAACCCTAGAAATCAGAATCGAGCCGTGTGGCAGAGGGGATCAGTTCAAAAATTACGGCAACTAGCCACGAAATCAAAAATGGCAAATTAATCACTGGAACGATGTGCATGCGAAATAGGGCCTAACAAATAGCATCTGCACCACAAATTGAACGCATTGGGCGCATTTCTCGTCTATTCTAACATGTGACCATCCCGACGAACATCCCGCCACTAATGGCATCGAGAAACAGAGCACGAACTATTGGAGGCGGATGTGAGGGCGATTGAGTCGATGTTCACCGGTGGAACAGAATACTAGCGCCGAGAATCGGCCGGAGAAGGCGCCGCCGCTCGCCTTCACGGAGAGAGAGCGGGGGCGGAGCGACAGAGAAGCAGGCGCGCGATTACCAGACGATTTGAGGCGCACGAACTACTGGGATGTGAGGGAGATTGAGTCCATACTTACCGGTGGAACAGAAGACCAGCGCCGAGAATCGGCCGGAGAAGCCGCCGCCGCTCGCCGTCGACGGAGAGAGAGCGCGCGTGGAGAGACAGAGAAGTGGGTGTGCCGTTACAGAGTAAATGAGGCGAGTGGTGGGGGAGGGAATAGTTAAGTCAATCGCACAACATGGGAGACGGTTCGAGCGAAGCGGGCGACGAAGAGATGGCCCACACACCAGCGATAGACAAATCGAAACTACTCGCTGGAACGTTTCGCGTCCGTCGGATTTGCAATTGACGTCATCCAGGTGGTGTGGCGATTTTGCAATAGGGCACAGGGTTGCCAAATACATTTTTCCTATTATGAATTATTAAATCCTACTATCCTAGTATGGTACGTTAGTGTTGTCTGTAAAATAGTGAATTAATCTATTAATCACGGTGATTGCATTAGGATATTGGATCTGCATAATTTAGCAACTGAACAAACGATCAAGGAAATTGGCTCCGCCATACATCCTTGCTACTTCACACCCTTCCTGCAAATTTTGGTGATCAATTCTTGATTAGATCAGACGTGACGTCGGCGTGATCGTGAGCTCGTTCATTCTCCGGCCAACTAGCCAAGGTTAGCACAACTAACAACTACTTGCTCATCTCGATCAGTTCCCACCTTATACCTATCACATTTGTACATCAAATTTCAATTCTTGTCATTTTTATGATTTATATTTATCAAGAGAAAAGGGTCGCCAAACACCAGAAATATTATTTCAGCTTAATTGTCGAGGGCATGTTTTCAAAGCAAAACGATAGACGACTTGCTTGAGCATTGCATGAAAACTTGCTTCGAAAGGAATTCACAACTGAATTCTCTTCTAATGAAATTGTTAATATACTTTATGTTATTGAAAATCATTGAGATTATATAACTAATTCAAATGTAACTACCACATGTCTATACTATATAGCAATGAAGCGGTATTTTTTTTCAACTTTTCTTGGCCCCCCCTATGTCCAAATCCTAGCTCCGCCCCTGATTGCCGTAGAGCGAGGGGTGGTGGGCGTGTCAGAGCAATTGGGGGGGTGTGCGGGGGTATGAGAAGGCAAAGAGGCCAGGGGAGAGGTTTGTTGGGATTTATTGTACGGACTAGCCTCCCAACGCGAGAGGAGTAGTAACAGGAGGCGCAGGCTGATGCCGCCTACAACCACCAGCTCCTCCAGAAGAATCTGCAGACGGAGGAGCAACTCGCTGACGGCAAGGCGGTCACGCCGGATGGGGACATCGCTAAGCAGGAGGCGCTGCTCGAGTCGTACTGCACCACCCACGACATCCGCCTTGCCCGCTAGCGGTACCACCAGCGGGTGGCGGAGGTGGCAGCCGCCGGCAAGGAGTGCGACGGCAAGGTGGAGGAGGCGGTCTTCGACCTGGTTCATTAGCAAAAGTCTCGTCGTGTGCTGAGCATTGGGTTAGCATTGGGTTATCTCAAATACTCTGGACCAAACACTTTCACGGCTACCTTTGTAAATTGTTTGACGAAGAAGATTGAAGTACTCTCTCTCTCCCATTGCCAAGTTGTCATCAATGGAATCCATCGGAATACCTTATGTCATCATGCAACAATGCGGCAGTGACCTATTGCTCAATGTTATGTCCAAGAGCTCTGGCACAGTTCCTCCTTTGAGCGAAGGATTGATCATGTTGTTTCACAACATTGCAAATGTGAGGAAACAAGCTCATGGACATCCTAAACCAGCGTCGAAAGTGCCTCTCTAGATAGGGAGGTATTGTGGCAAAGTAGTTGTGCCACAATAGTTCGCCCGCCTCTTACCGTTCTCTCCATAGAAACTCACGACCAAAAACCGAACCTCCGTGCTTCAGCTTCTTGTTCTTGTGCATCATCACAATCATAGCAATATCTCCCTCCCCGGTGAAATCAAATTTCCCCATCTAACAAGGAATCATTGTAATAGTTGGAGTCACATGAACTCAAGTACGGATGAAACTATCTATCAAGCTATAGTTCTACAAGGACAGTCCGTTCTACAAATGCATAGAAAAAACACAAACAATTTTTTTACGTTTGTAGATATTCCATCAAACAACTAGTGTGCGAGGAGGAGCAATCCGGCCGATGAGTCGTCGATGGCTTGCGGCTTCCTGGAGGGGGTGGGCAATGACCACTGGAAGTGCTCCTCAACGTGGGGAAGGCATCTATGCATCCAGAAGTCAGAGACGCCGCGCCGTTGCCGCTCAAATGTCACCGGACCTCCGCTCGGCCGCGACAGTGGGGCTACCGGCTATGGTGCTCCGTCGGATGCTAGGTCACCAAGTAGGGGCATAGACGAATGGCCATGGCCACTACGACGACGAATCGACACGGGCGGAGGCCAAATCGGGGCGGGCAGCGAGGCCGTGGGCGGCTAGAGGAGGAGTACTACGGTTGGGAAGTACTTCGGGGCATGCGGTGGAGCGGCAGTGGTGGCCTACGGTGGCGGATTAGCGACTGCGGCGGCGGTGGGCGTGCGGGTCAGACATGTTCCGGCTGGAGGCGGGTGAAAAACGGCTGAGCACAGACGATTTGTGGCAGCCTTGCGCTTTTGCGGTTGCCGCATATTTGCCGAACGCAGAGCCACTTTTTGGGCTGCCCTTTTTTTTGCAAAAAAAATTGGTATTGGGCCTTCATGCCCTAAAAATGCCTTGTACCCAATAATAAGATAGCGTTGAAGATGCTCTTACCTTTTTAATAATGGAATATATTAATATCGTGAAAATACCAATTACATCAAGCCTCTGCAACAACGTAATGTCGTAAAGACATTAAGGATGCACACAACCAAAGCACACAAAAAACAAGAATAAAAAAACCCCGCTATACTGATCAATTCCTTATAGGTAGAACCACCACCTAGACAACACCTGAAGTACAAATTCATCAAACGCGATGCCTCCAAGAAGAAAACAATGCACAAGCACCGTCATCGCCCGATCATATATCTTAGGTTTTCATCTTGGAGAAGATCCATGCTTCCAAAACAATGCCTTCAATAAGGTCACTGCTAGACTTAATCAATTAAGGCCAGACCTTGGGTTTTCGCCCTGAAAGTTAAGACTCTGTACTCTGCTTGTGTTGCCGCCCCCACTTGCCGATGCCACTGCTACGAATCACGAATCACCAAGCAGAATCCTCATCGCCACGAAGACTCGATCTGCCATTACAAGGCCTTAGACCTCAGCCACCATGCCGTTCTTTGTCACTGTCTTCATCATAAAAATCGAAATACAGATGCTCTTACATGGTTGACTGGCTCTTAATCGAGTGTTTTAAGGAAAGACTCTGAATCCAATAGCATGGTTGCGTGCCAATTCGAATCACTCGGTTGCTAAACAGGAGTGCGAAGAGCAACATAAGTACAATATGTGTTACGAAACGATGACCAAATATTACATTACCAATGCTGCGCGGATTACATGTGTGACAGTGTGACACGAACCACATAACTTCCCAACACAGTGACGATCCATTACAACAGTAGTAGTAGTAGTAGAACCAGATGTAATCTACTGTCCTCGACAACACCAATGCACAAACAAGTAGGGAGAGAAAAGAAGCCCACACACTGTACAGTACACAGACATAGCGGACCGTTATTACATACGTGCTTCATGACGCGGGAGCACCGTGCACCTTGTAAGCTCTTCTAAGCTTCCGCGGGAGCACCGCAAAAGCAGAGGAGCTTCGCGATGCGCTTCATGACGCCGCCGCACCTCGCCGGCGGCTTGCTCTGCTTCGCCTTCCCTTCTTCAGCGCCGCCACCGTACCCCTTCTCCATGGAGACAGAGAGCCAACAAATATTACTAGACAGAAGAATGATCTGTTGAGGAGGAGGAGGATCAGAGCCAAAAACACTTCACGGCACCAACACTCGGCAGGGGAGACGTATAAATACACCCATGTCTCTTGGAAGAACTGCACGGCCAGCCATTTTCACGCCATTTTCGGGGTTAAAATCAGGCAAATGCATGGTAAGTACGTACGTGTGACTGGGCGCTGGGTTTCTTGTCTGCTCCTCCAGCTCTGTAACTTCACGCTGATGTCCCCAGTTGCACCGCCGTTGCATTCTCTAAATCCTTTCGGCCTTTTTCTCCAAAAACGTACGGGCGTGTCCCCTGCGGAAGAAAATGTCCGTCCATTTTCGGTCACCGTCTGCCGATCATTTCGCGTACAATCACTTGACTGCAACTAGTGAGCTAGTGCCGCCGGCGACCAGGTAGGTGTATGGAATGTTCCAGCCCTTTGGGTCGATCCAAGTCACGCCGAAAGTGAACAAGTAGACAGAAGGACGTCATTTTCCGGCGTGGCTTCAAAAGAGAAAACAACCTGAAAAATGGCTTGATCAGTTGCAAGGCAATTCATTCGCATGGTTTGGTTAAGCGCTTTTGCTAATCTTCAGTTGCATGAAAATTTGGTTCCTGCTTGACTCCGCGTAGATGAGATTCCATGATCGAGTGGCTTGTTCCCGTTGAATATGGCAAATGTATGTATTCTGTATGTAGTTTTTTTGACATTATATATTACCACTATATAGTGTACAAAATATTGTCCATCGGATGAAGCTGATCCAACGTTTGTGAGATGGCAAATCTAAGTAGTGTTGGCCGTTGGATATTCTCTTTATTACACTGGATTCTGCTACGAGAAGATTCCAGACACCATGCATAATATGCACAAACCTCAAAGCAAATAGAGTTGTCATTCCTTTTAATTATTTATTTACTATGCACATTGTGCACACAAAATAATAACTTATTTTTTTTTGAAAAACTTCCGATCTATTCATCTTCAATCATGGCAGTACAACAAACACTAGAAATAATAAAAATTACATCCAGGTCTATAGACCACCTAACGACGACCATAAACACCGAAGTGAGCTGAAGGCGCGCCACTGTCATCGCTCCTCCCTCGCCGGAGTCGGGCACAACTTGTTGTAGTAGACAGTCGGGAAGTCGTCATGCTAAGGCCACATAGGACCAGCGCACCAGAACAGCAACCACCGCCGATGAAGGATAACGTAGATCGAAAGGATCCAATCCGAAGACACACGAATATAGACGAAAAACAACCAGATCCGAGCAAATCCACCGAGGATAGATCCGTCGGAGACACACCTCCACACGCCCACCAACGATGCTAGACGCATCACCTGAGCGGGGGCTAGGCGGGGAGACCTTTATTCCATCTTCAGGGAGTCGCCGCCGTCTCGTCTTCTCGAGCAAGACACAAACCCTGACAAATATGAAAGGAACAACTAACAACGGAGCCCCCTCGCCGGCCCTTGTCAGAATCCACCTCGCCTCCATGGCCCTAGGGCCACCGGAGATGAGGCAGACCTGTGACGGAGCCGGCAAGAGGCACAAACCCTAGCTTGTTTGATGGAGTAGGATGCGGCTAAGTTAATAACTTCTTACTTGTTCTAGAATTCCATACTATAGCTTGACAAGTTTGTTTCCTTCCAAAAGAATGGTCTTTTCTTACGTTATGATTTGTTCAAGGCTAAGGCAACATCTTTCTAAAATCCATTTATATTTCCTAATAGAGTACTTAGCTATTTGTACACTTAACTTGAGTTTTGTGTAGTATATATCACATAGTTATATAATATTCTATAACTATGATTCAATTCTCATTGAGACGAACGACATATCGAATCTACCACTTATACTTAACGAAATTGTGACTCTAAATATACACCTTAGCCTATTATAGTATTGTATATCAGTACTCGGTCGAATTTTGGTTATCTAAACTAACCTGCACAACATGTGTAGTTTACTATTCCCTCCGTTTCATAATATGAGAACATTTTTGACACTAACTGGTGTAAAAGACGCTTTTATATTATGAGACGGTGGTAGTAGTATAGAGAGCCCACCTGGTGGTAATGTGTCAGAATGCTTGTGTGCGGTTGTTTGGCTATGTGTGCACCTACACCTGCGGAAGGAGGTACCATCCATGTGAGGCACGATTCCACCAATTCATTTTTGGTATATCAATCAAATATTAATCTCCAGCATGATTTTTTAATGCATTGGTTATAAATAATAGACTTACTCGCATAACATTATATTGATGCCTTAGAGTTGCACTACCTTTTACTTGTCCTTGCACATTAAGGAACAATGCTCCGTTTTGAGAAAAAAAACATTGGGAAACATTGCAAGTTCTATATTTTTTTACTTGGGTCTTTTTAGTTCTTTTTATTCCTACAGGTTTGTTTTCTTTCTATCAGGTAACTCCAAACAAAACTTCAATCTATAATATTTATATTTTTTATTTTTTCTCACCTTTGCTATTTCTTGGCACTTGTTTATTTTTATCTCAATTTTTTGGCCCTCCAATTTTCTCATAAATTCGTGCGCTATGAGTGTGATGCATCAAGCCCCTGACAATGTTATTTGCTTGTTTGAAAAAAAGTGGAATTCATGCTTGTGTTTTTTTTTTGTAGAGAGAGGTGCCAAAAAAGCAGAGGCTGTAACCTAAATATCATGCGACACAACTAATCACATTTGTCGGCTGGTCTCCTTAATTCGTATCCGTTCTTAAAATGCATTACTTTAGAAGTGTTCTTGCATAAAATGGAATTGTGCAAGTTTTGTATAACTTGTGTGCAAGTTCTGAACATTGCACTTTTTATTGTGGCTCTGTTTTTATTAGGGTAATATTATTTCATAAATTCAGTCTACTATACTAGAATTTTGGTATTTTATCCTTTTGTTTAACTTTCAATCGGGAAATATTATTCCAAAGATTATATATACCATAGCAACATTTTTGTATTTCATTCTTTGTTCTTTTAAATATCAAGAGGGGCTTTTTCCGCCGTTCATTTTTATCTCTCTTATTATCACCCATTTCGAGTCATTTATTCAGAAACAAGAATACTTAGAGGAGACACGAAACCAGAATCCTCTAGCAAACGAAAAAAAGCAAATACAACATGTTATAATCTTTTTAGTTTTATTTTTTTGTCATGGTAATATTATTCCATGAGTTCTGTCTACTACAATAGAATCAGTTTGTTTAATTTTCTATCAGGAAAAATGTTATTCCAAAGATTATATATACTATAGCAATATTTTGGTATTTTATTCTTTGTTTCTTTTTAAATATCAAGAGGGGATTTTTCCGCAATTCATTTTTATCTCTCTTATTATTACCCATTTTGAGAAATTTCTTCAGAAATAAGAATGCTTAGAGGATACACAAAGCCAGAATGCTATAGCAAAGGAAAAAAAAGCAAATACAACATGTTATAAATTATTTTCAAAAATATAGATAACCTTAAATTATTGTGACATTTATATGATCCAAACATGAATTAAGGTAATAAAAATAGAGTGGCTGAATATGCCAGCCACACAAACGACAACAGACAAGAAACAAGAAATATGAAGCCAACATACAAGATACAAGAAATGTGTCACATATCTTAATAGTAGGCAGAAAAGCATGGCGACTGGACATTCTAGGAAGAAATATATGTTCCTCGATATCACAAAAACAACACTTTGCGTAATGCTGGCATCTATCATTTTTCATGTTGTCTTTTTTTACCCGAAAACCATAGAATAATAGTTCTACGGTAAATTTTCAATAAACCATAAAAGTAATTTACAAGGGGAAGGAAAAAAGGAAGAAACAGAGGAAAAGACAGTCCAGAAGGCCTAACCAATGCCAGTTCTAGGCCTAACCAATTCTGAAAGCTCTTGAATATGTTTCTCTTTAACTTTGTATCTAAGCAACTTGAGATCTTGTTTAAGATAGAATTTCGTTCGGATCACCTCTCAATCAATCTACCACATGAAAATTTTGATTTTTAGCTAAATTTTTTCATTTCCAAATCAACCTATGTTGGAACGGCCAGTCATCATTAATGAGGTCCGCTTACATTGGTTGACTGAAATGATCCCAGAAATGGTGAGATTCTTTTTTTGAAAGACCCAACGCTGCTGGCATTCATATATTAAGCAGGAAGCAACAAAAAGAGGAAATACATGGTGAAGATCCTAGGATCAAGTGGCCTAAAGGAAAATAAAGATTACATTAGCCAATTCCAGTCGGAGGTTCTGCAAAAGGCCGCGATAGGCATTTTGCCCCAGCTTGGCGCCACAGCTGAATAGCACGATGACATGCCGCCACAATGTCACTCCCTAGCGCCTTTTTTGCACGAAAAGTGCAATTGTTCTGTTCTAGCCATATCTCCTAGAGCACCAAGATGATGATGGACTTGATCCCCTTCCGGCCTTCCCCTGGAGTGGCGGCAACGATTGCTTCGATGATTTGAGTCACCATATTCAGGCAGCTCCATACACTTGGCCTCACAGCCCGGCATCCTGACCATGTCGCCACCTTTTCCCAGACCTCCTTTGTGATCGGGCAGTGCCAGAAGAGGTGAACCTATCACTCTAGGTTTCTGAAACAAAGGTGACAGAAATAGTCGTTGCACCATCCTCGCCTTTGCAACCGATCATTGCACCACAACCTGTTGAGATGCACCAGCCAGGCAAACACTTTTGACTTCCCCGGAGCTCAGGCATCCCAAATCAAGCTTTTGAAACATGATCGCTGCGTCCCTTGGAATTGCGCCTAGTAGGCCGAGGCAGCAGAGTAGCTGCCATCAGTCGTCCAGTTCCATCTAATGGAATCATCGACCTGGGGGTTTAGCATCAGGCGGACACTGGCAATCATCCTCGCCATGGACAGCACGTCTTGCAGCAGAGGGGCGGTGTCCCCGTGCGCCAAGTCTCTGATCCAGGAGTCGTCGACCAGAGCGGCTCTAACCGATCTCGATTTCCGCCTTGAGTGCTTGAAAAGCCTGGGGAAAACATCCCTAAGAGGCTGCCCATTGGCCCATGAGCAGGTCCAGAACCCTGCCTTTTCTCCATTACCTAATGAGATAGAAGTTGCAGCTGTGAACATGGCCCTGTCCGTGACATCACAGGGTAAGTCCATGCCCAGCCAGGCTCGATCAGGGTTTTTCCATGTGTACCAGAGCCACCGAAGCCGTAGCGCTCGGCCATACTTCTGCAGGTCGAGGATGCCAAGACCGCCATGCTCGATCGGGGTACACACCTTTGCCCAATTAACTTTGCATTTGCCCCTGTGATCATCTCATTGTGCGCCCAAAGGAACTTTCCTCTGGATTTGTCAATCTCTTTTAGAAGCTTCTTCGGCACCCGCAGCGCGGTGAGGGTGAAGGTCGGCCGCGAGGTGAGGACCGCACGGACTAGCACTCGACGTCCGGCAATGGTTAGCAGCTTCGTCTTCCACCCCACCAGCCGAGCTCGGATGCGATCAAGGACGAATTGAAGGTGCACAAGCCTGAGCCTTGCCGGTATAATCGGTAGCCCCAGGTATGTTATCGGGAAGGACTTCATTTGTCCCCCAAAGCTCTGCAAAACCTCGGCCATATTGATGTCCTCATAGCGGATGTGCGTCGCAGATGATTTAGCGAGGTTAATCTTGAGACCAGCTGCATCCCCAAAGCCATGCAGAATACCCATGAGGGCCTCAATCTCTTCAGCGATTGGGTTTGCAAAGAGGACAGCGTCGTCCGCATAGAGACTGACACGCAGCTTCAGCTCTCTTCCCGATAAAGGGTTTATGATGTTTCTCTCTGCTGCAAGCCGAAGCAGGCGATGCAGTGGATCAATTGCCAGAATGAATAGCAACGGTGAGAGGGGGTCCCCCTGGCGCAGCCCTTGTTGGTGCAGCAACTGCACTTCGGGCACCCATTAAGCATGACAACCGAACTGGAGGTCGACAACAGCAGTGCGATCCAATCCCTCCATCTGGCACTGAAGCCCAGATTTTGTAGCAGTTCAAGGAGGTACTCCCAAGATACACTATCAAAAGCCTGGGTGATGTCAAGCTTTAATAGGACCGCTGGGGTTTTTCTTCTATGCAGCAGCTTGACACCATTATGCACGTACATGAAGCTATCATGTACGCATTTTGACTTTAAAAAAGCAGTCTGAGCCGAGGAGATGATGTTGTTAATCACCTTGGAGAGCCAGATGGCAAGATTTTTGCAATGAGTTTGGCTATGGACTACACTCGTCGCACCCTCCTTCTTTGGCAGCATAGTCACCAGGGCCGTGTTGAGCTCACTAAAACCCTGCCCCACAAGGCTGTAGAACTGCTGAAAAGCCGCCATAATACCCTATTTTATCAACCCCCAACATGACCTGAAAAATGATACGTCTCCAACGTATCTATAATTTTTGATTGCTCCATGCTATATTATCTACTGTTTTGGACTATATTGGGCTTTATTTTCCACTTTTATATTATTTTTGGGACTAACCTATTAACCGGAGGCCCATCCCAGAATTGCTGTTTTGCCTATTTCAGTGTTTCGGATAAACAAAATATCAAACGGAGTCCAAACGGAATAAAATCTTCGGAAACGTGATTTTCTCATCGAATGTGATCCAGGAGACTTGGACCCTACTGCAAGGGATCAAAGAGGTGGTCACGAGGGTGGGGGGCGCGCCCCCCCCTAGGGCGCGCCCCCTGCCTCGTGGGCCCCTTGGTGCTCCACCGACGTACTCCTTCCTCCTATATATACACACGTACCCCCAAACGATCAGAACAGGAGCCAAAAACCTAATTCCACCGCCGCAACTTTCTGTATCCATGAGATCCCATCTTGGGGCCTGTTCCAGAGCTCCGCCGGAAGAGGGCCGTCATCACGGAGGGCTTCTACATCATCCTAGCCCCTCCAATGAAGTGTGAGTAGTTTACCTCAGACCTTTGGGTCCATAGTTAGTAGCTAGATGGCTTCTTCTCTCTCTTTGAATCTCAATACAAAGTTCTCCCCCTCTCTTGTGGAGATCTATTCGATGTAATCTTCTTTTTGCGGTGTGTTTGTTGAGACCGATGAATTGTGGGTTTATGATCAAGTCTATCTATGAATAATATTTGAATCTTCTCTGAATTCTTTTATGCATGATTGGTTATCTTTGCAAGTCTCTTCGAATTATCTGTTTGGTTTGGCCAACTAGATTGGTAGTTCTTGCCATGGGAGAAGTGCTTAGCTTTGGGTTCGATCTTGCGGTGTCCTTACCCAGTAACAGAAGGGGCAGCAAGGCACGTATTGTATTGTTGCCATCGAGGATAACAAGATGGGGTTTATCTCATATTGCATGAATTTATCTCTCTACATCATGTCATCTTGCTTAAGGTGTTACTCTGTTTTTAACTTAATACTCTAGATGCATGCTGGATAGCGGTCGATGAGTGGAGTAATAGTAGTAGATGCAGAATTGTTTCGATCTACTTGTCACGGACGTGATGCCTATATACATGATCATGCCTAGATATTCTCATAATTATGCACAATTCTATCAATTGCTCAACAGTAATTTGTTCACCCACCGTAGAATACTTATGCTCTTGAGAGAAGCCACTAGTGAAACCTATGGCCCCCGGTGAAAGTGCAACTATTCCTAGGTGGTTTTGGTAATTCATAACAACATATAGCTCATTGAGCTGATGCTATTCCAAGATGACTATTTCAGGAAAGCTCAATGATTGGCATGGCATGGATGTGAAAGTGGAACCCTCAAAATGCTAAGGACAAAGGATTGGCTCAAGCTCAAAAGCTCAAGACTCTTCATTTTATATTTTAGTGATCCAAGATCACATTGAGTCTTTAGTAAAAGCCAATACTATCAAGGAGGGATGAGGTGTTGCTTAATGAGCCTCTTGCTTCATGTGCTTAGTGATATGCTCCAAAATCCTCAGCTACTTTCCCATATCCACATATGACCTAAACCCTAAGCCAAACTTGGTCCTACCGATTCTTTCTATCCGGCGCCACCGAGTTTCACTTGTCATAAGCCACTGCCAAACCCTAGCAATTCGGTTCTACCGATAGGGATCTCGGTCTCACCGAGATGGGATTGCAAACTCTCTGTTTCCCTTTCATAACTTTGCGGTCTCACCGAAAGAGCGAATCGGTCCCACCGAGATTGCAATGTAAACTCTTTGTTTCCCTTTTGTAACTTTTTGGTCTCACCGAAAGAGCAAATCGGTCCCACCGAGTTTGCCTGACCAACTCTCTGGTTAGCTTATTACCAAACTCGGTCTCACCGAGTTTGTGTAATCGGTCTCATCGAGATTACGTTATGCCCAAACCCTAACCATATTGGTCCTACCGAGTTGCATGTCAGTCCCACCGAAAATCTCTAACGGTCACTAGGTTTACCTTTTCGGTCCGACCGAGTTTGTTGATTCGGTCCCACCGAGATTGGAAAACTGTGTGTAACAGTTGGATTTTGTGTGGAGGCTATATATACCCCTCCACCTCCTCTTCATTCGTGGAGAGAGCCATCAGAACACATACACAATTCCAACTCATATGTTCTAAGAGAGAACCACCTACTCATGTGTTGAGACCAAGATATTCCATTCCTACCATATGAATCTTGATCTCTAGCCTTCCCCAAGTTGCTTTCCACTCAAATCTTCTTTCCACAAAATCCAAATCCTATGAGAGAGAGTTGAGTGTTGGGGAGACTATCATTTGAAGCACAAGAGCAAGGAGTTCATCATCAACACACCATTTGTTACTTCTTGGAGAGTGGTGTCTCCTAGATTGGCTAGGTGTCACTTGGGAGCCTCCGACAAGATTGTGGAGTTGAACCAAGGAGTTTGTAAGGGCAAGGAGATCGCCTACTTCGTGAAGATCTACCGCTAGTGAGGCAAGTCCTTCGTGGGCGATGGCCATGGTGGGATAGACAAGGTTGCTTCTTCGTGGACCCTTCGTGGGTGGTTGCTTCTTCATGGACCTTCGTGGGTGGAGCCCTCCGTGGACTCGCGCAACCATTACCCTTCGTGGGTGGAGCCCTCCGTGGACTCGTGCAACCGTTACCCTTCGTGGGTTGAAGTCTCCATCAACGTGGATATAGGATAGCACCACCTAACCGAACCACGGGAAAAACATCCGTGTCTCCAATTGCGTTTGAATTCTCCAAACCCTTCCCTTTACATTCTTGCAAGTTGCATGCTTTACTTTCTGCTGCCAATATACTCTTTGCATGCTTGCTTGAATTGTGTGATGATTGCTTGACTTGTCCTACAATAGCTAAAAACTGCCAAGAACTAAAATTAGGAAAAGGTTAAGTTTTTATTTTGTCAAGTAGTCTAATCACCCCCCCTCTAGACATACTTTCGATCCTACACCCGGGTCTATTCTCATCATATCAATCTCCATCACTTTTATATTGTTTTGCTATTTACTTTGCCTTTACTTTTTACTTTGCATCTTTATATCAAAAATACCAAAAATATTCTATCTATCAGATCTCACTCTCGTAAGTGACCGTGAAGGGCTTGACAACCCCTAATCGCGTTGGTTGCGAGTAGCTATCGCTTTGTGCAGGTACGAGGGACTTGAGAGTGGGCTCCTACTGGATTGATATCTTGGTTCTCAAAAACTAAGGGAAATACTTACGCTGCTCTGCTGCATCATCCCTTGCTCTTCGGGGAAAACCAACGCAAGCTCAAGACGTAGCAAAAAACATGCCATTGGAACCGTCCGAGCCAGGTGCTCTATCCGTTGGCGAATCCTTGATTGCAGCCCAAACTTCCTCCTCCATGAAGGGGTTGTCAAGCCCGACTGCAGGCACCTGGGGAAGATGCATCTGCCACCAGTCCAGGGTCCTGCCTTGCTGTGTCCGCGCACCCAGGATTGCAGCAAAATGATCGTCGATCACCGTAGCCTTATCCTCGTGAGCTAGCATGATCTGCCCTGGTGCTGGATTGAGTGAATGAAGTTTTTTCGCCGTCTAGACGTCAGCTTGGCATGGAAAAACTTCGTGTTGGCATCCCCGAGTCGCAACCCTCGAACCCTAGCTGCTTGTCTTTTTTCGTGCCTTCTCTATTGCTGCTAAGACGAGCTGCCTAATTTTCAGCAGTGTTCTAAGGTGGTGTTCTACATCCGTCAGTAACCGGCTTTCCTGTGCGACGTCCAGCCAAAGGATCACCCCAGTTGCAATATGAAACTGAAGTTTAGTGATACGTCTCAAACGTATCTATAATTTTTTATTGTTCCATGCCATTATATAATCTGTTTTGGATGTTGATGACCCACAAGTATAGGGGATCCATCGTAGTCCTTTCGATAAGTAAGAGTGTCGAACCCAACGAGGAGCAGAAGGAAATGATAAGCAGTTTTCAGCAAGGTATTCTCTGCAAGTACTGAAATAAGTGGTAACAGATAGTTTTGTGATAAGATAAATTGTAACGAGCAACAAGTAACAAAAGTAAATAAAGTGCAGCAAGGTGGCCCAATCCTTTTTGTAGCAAAGGACAAGCCGGAACAAACTCTGATAATAGGAAAAGCGCTCCCGAGGACGCATGGGAATATCGTCAAGCTAGTTTTCATCACGTTCATATGATTCGCGTTCGATACTTCGATAATTTGATATGTGGGTGGACCGGTGCTTGGGTGCTGTTCTTAGTTGAGGTTGCCATGTGCTTTTATGGTTGGATGCATAAAATCTCAATGCGAAAGAACGTCACTTTATATTGCCCCTTGTGATATGAACCTTTAGTATCCAGTCTGTCACTTTTATTACTTCCACATCACAAGATCGTATAAAGCTTATTTCTCCCACACCAATCAATCATACATGTTTTAGAGCAATTTTTATTGCTTTGCACCGATGACAACTTACTTGAAGGATCTTACTCAATCCATAGGTAGATATGGTGGACTCTCATGGCAAAACTGGTTTAGGGATTTTGGAAGCACAAGTAGTATTTCTACTTAGTGCTGAGAATTTGGCTAGCATGAGGGGGAAAGGCAGGCTCAACAAGTTAGAGGATCCATGACAACATACTTTATCTCAGATATAATAAAGACATAACTCATTACATTGTCTTCCTTGTCCAACATCAACTCTTTAGCATGTCATATTTTATTGAGTGCTCCCAATCATAAAAGATGTCAATGATAATATATCTATACGTGAAAACCTCTCTTTCCGTATTACTTCATATTAATTGCAACAATGACCAAAGCTATGTCTGCCAATTCCCAACAACTTTTAATCATCATACTCTTTCTATGTGAAGTCATTACTCTCAATAAGATCAATATTAACTCTTTGTTTCTTTTTATTATTTTTCTCTTTTCTTTTATTCACCCAAGATCATGGCAAAATAATCAAGCCCTTAACTCAACACTAATCTTTATTATATATACCTCACGGACTCGATTACAAAGAGAGATAATAAAGCAAAACTCAAAGCTAGATCATGCCATAAACTTTATTCTACTAGATCAAGATACTACTAATAGGATCGAACTAAGAAAAATGGTAAAGATAGGAGTTGTGATGGTGATACGATACCGGGGAACCTCCCCCAAGCTTGGAAGTTGCCAAGGGGAGTGCCCATACCCATGTGATTATATCTCCTTCTTTGTTGGTGAAGAAGGTGGAGGTAACGGATAACCGCACATCGAGCGTAAGAGGTCCTCCAGCTTGCGAATAATGCCCTTGAGTGCGACAATATGCTCCTTCAACAAAATATTTTCTTGTGTGAGATACTTGTTTTGTATATGAGCTAACTCGATCATCTTGAAAGCTTCAATCTCAGTTGGGCTAAGAAGGTTATGATCAATTTGAAGGATGTCTTTTGCTGCTGGAGCTTGATCCTCCGTGGCCTTCTTGATCCTTTCATCCTTGTTGACCCTCGTGGGTTCTTCCCTCTTCAGATCTATCTTCATTAGCCAAGCATCGTTGTCACCATTGTTGGAGGAGGGAGATGACATCATGCCTAGCCTGGAAAACCCTAACAGAAAACAGCTCGAAACAAGAACAAAGGAGGTTTGCATGATATGGGAGTCAAAACCTTCGGGAGGTTATATAATGAATTTTTACCGAGCAAAATACGTATCGTGCAAGAAAACGGAGTCTGGAGGGCACACGAGGTGCTCACGAGGTAGGGGGGCGCGCCCAGGGGGGTAGGGCGCGCCCACCACCCTCGTGGGACCCTCGTGTCCTTCCCGGATTGCTACTTATTTTTCTATTTTTCTAAATATTCCAAAACGGAGAAATATTGCCTTAAAAATTGTTTTGGAGTCGGTTTACTTACGTACCACATACCTATTCCTTTTCGGAGTCTGAAATGTTCCGGAAAGTGTCCCTTATGTATTCCTCCGGGGTTACGGTTTCAATAATATTGGTTTCAACATTTATGGGATTACCTGAGATATAATGTTTAATTCTTTGACCGTTTACCACCTTTGGATTTGTGCCTTCAAAGTTGTTGATCTTTATGGCGCCAGAACGATAGACCTCTTCGATAACATAGGGGCCTTCCCATTTAGAGAGAAGTTTGCCTGCAAAAAATCTTAAACAAGAGTTGTATAGCAATACATAATCACCTACATTAAACTCACGCTTTTGTATCCTTTTGTCATGCCATCTTTTAACTTTTTCTTTAAACAACTTGGCATTTTCATAAGCTTGGGTTCTCCACTCATCAAGTGAGCTAATATCAAATAACCTCTTCTCACCGGCAAGTTTAAAATCATAGTTGAGCTCTTTAATAGCCCAATATGCCTTATGTTCTAGTTCGAGAGGTAAGTGACATGCTTTTCCATAAACCATTTTATACAGAGACATACCTGTAGGATTTTTGTATGCAGTTCTATAAGCCCATAATGCATCATCAAGTTTCTTAGACCAATTCTTTCTAGACCTATTAACAGTCTTTTGCAAAATTAATTTGAGCTCTCTATTTCTCAACTCTACTTGACCACTAGACTGAGGGTGATAAGGAGATGCAATTCTATGATTAACATCATATTTAGCAAGCATTTTACGGAAAGCACCATGAATAAAGTGTGAACCACCATCAGTCATTAAATATCTAGGGACTCCAAACCTTGGAAAAATAACTTCCTTAAGCATTTTAATAGAAGTGTTGTGATCAACACTACTACTTGGAATAGCTTCTACCCACTTAGTAATGTAATCAACAGCAATTAGAATATGTGTGTATCCATTAGAGGCAGGAAAAGGTCCCATATAATCAAAGCCCCAAACATCAAACGGTTCAATAACAAGTGAATAATTCAAAGGCATTTCTTGACGTCTACTAATATTACCAATTCTTTGACATTCATCACAAGACAAGACAAACTTACGGGCATCCTTGAAGAGAGTAGGCCAATAAAAACCAGATTGCAATACCTTATGTGCAGTTCTATCTCTGGTGTGGTGTCCTCCATAAGACTCGGAGTGACACTTGCGTAGGATCTGTTCCTGTTCATGCTCAGGTACACAACGTCTAATAACACCATCTACTCCTTCTTTATAAAGATGTGGGTCATCCCAAAAGTAATGTCTCAAGTCATAGAAAACCTTTTTCTTTTGCTGGTATGTGAAGCTAGGTGGTATAAACTTAGCAACAATATAATTAGCATAATCAGCATACCATGGAGTACTACGAGAAGTACTTATAACATTTAATTGTTCATCAGGAAAGCTATCATTAATAGGTAGTGGGTCATCAAGAACATTCTCTAACCTAGACAAGTTGTCTGCAACAGGGTTCTCAGCTCCTTTTCTATCAACAATATGCAAATCAAATTCTTGTAGCAAGAGAACCCATCTAATAAGTCTAGGTTTAGCATCTTTCTTTTCCATGAGGTATTTAATAGCAGCATGATCAGTTTGAATAGTTACTTTAGAATCAATAATATCAGGTCTGAACTTATCACAAGCAAATACAACTGCTAAAAGCTCTTTTTTAGTAGTAGCATAATTTCTTTGAGCATTGTCTAGAGTCTTACTAGCATAATGAATAACATTTAATTTCTTATCAACTCTTTGCCCTAGAACAGCACCTATAGCATAATCACTGGCATCACACATAATTTCAAAGGGTAAATTCAAATCAGGTGGCTGAACAATAGGTGCAGAGACTAATGCTTTCTTAAGTATTTCAAATGCTTCTACACAATCATCATCAAAGACAAATGGTATATCTTTTTGCAATAAATTAGTCAGAGGCCGAGAAATTTTTGAGAAGTCCTTAATGAACCTCCTGTAAAATCCAGCGTGACCAAGGAAACTTCTTATACCTTTGATGTCCTTGGGACATGGCATCTTTTCAATAGCATCAACCTTGGCTTTATCAACTTCAATACCTCTTTCAGAAACTTTGTGCCCCAAGACAATACCTTCATTAACCATAAAGTGGCACTTTTCCCAATTCAAGACAAGATTAGTTTCTTCACATCTCTGCAAAACTCGGTCAAGATTGCTCAAGCAATCATCAAAAGAGGAACCATAGACGAAAAAATCGTCCATGAAAATCTCACAAATCTTTTCACAAAAGTCAGAGAATATAGCCATCATGCATCTTTGAAAGGTAGCAGGTGCATTACATAAACCAAAAGGCATACATCTATAAGCAAAAGTACCAAAAGGGCATGTAAAAGTAGTCTTTGATTGATCTCTAGCCGACACAGGTATTTGAGAGAAACCAAAATAACCATCTAGAAAGCAATAGTGTGTATGTTTGCATAATCTTTCTAGCATTTGATCAATAAAAGGTAACGGGTAATGATCTTTCTTAGTAGCTTTATTTAATTTGCGGAAATCAATTACCATCCTATAACATATGATAATTCTGTGTGGAATCAATTCATCTTTATCATTAGGAACAACAGTAATACCTCCCTTCTTAGGGACACAATGGACAGGACTTACCCACTCACTATCAGCAACGGGATAGATTATACCTGCCTCCAGAAGCTTTAGTATTTCTTTTCTTACCACTTCTTCCATTTTAGGATTCAGACGTCGTTGAGGATCACGAACTGGTTTGGCATCTGCTTCCAAATTTATTTTATGTTGACATAGAGTGGGACTAATGCCCTTAAGATCATCAAGAGTATATCCAATAGCAACACGATGCTTCTTTAGAGTTTTCAATAATCTTTCTTCTTCATGCTCTGAAAGGTTAGCACTAATAATAACAGGATATATCTTCTTTTCATCAAGGTAAGCATATTTAAGATTATCAGGAAAAGTTTTAATCTCAAACACGGGATCACCCTTGGGTGGAGGAGGATCCCCTAAAATTTCAACAGGAAAATTATGTTGCAGAATAGGTTCCTGTTTTAAGAATACTTCATCTATTTCCCTTCTTTCATTCATGAACATATCATTCTCATGGTCTAGCAAATAGTGTTCTAAAGGATCACTAGGAGGTACGGCAATAGAAGCTAGACCAATAATTTCATCTTTACTAGGTAATTCTTCCTCATGATGTTGTTTACTAAATTTAGAGAAATTAAACTCATGAACCATATCATCCAAGCCAATAGTAACAACATTCTTTGTGCAATCTATGGTAGCATTGACAGTATTTAAGAAGGGTCTACCAAATATAATGGGACAAAAGCTATCTTGTGGGGAACCAAGAACAAGAAAATCAGCAGGATATTTAGTTTTCCCACACAAGACTTCAACATCTCTAACAATTCCAATTGTTGAAATAGTATCTCTATTGGCAAGTTTAATTGTGACATCAATACCTTCTAACTCAGCAGGTGCAATTTCATTCTTAATTTCTTCGTATAAGTCAATAGGTATTACACTAGCACTAGCACCCATATCACATAAGCCATGATAATAATGATCTCCTATTTTAACAGAAATAACAGGCATGCCTACCACAGGTCTATGTTTATCTTTATCACAAGGTTTAGCAATTCTAGCAGTTTCACCTCCGAACTGAATAACATGCCCATCAATATTATCAGACAAGAGATCTTTAACAATAGCAATATTAGGTTCTACTTTAACTTGCTCAGGAGGTGTATAAGTTCTAATATTGCTTTTACGAACAACAGTTGAAGCTTTAGCATGATCCTTTATTCTAACAGGGAAAGGTGGTTTCTCAATATAAGAAGTAGGAACAATAGGATCATTATAAGTGACAGTCTTTTCTTCAACTTTAATAGGTGCAGCTACTTTTACTTCTATGGGAGGATGATATTTAAATCACTTCTCCTTAGGGAGATCAACATAAGAAGCAAAAGATTCACAGAAAGAAGCTACTATCTCAGAGTCAAGTCCATATTTAGTGCTAAACTTACGGAAAATATCGGTGTCCATAAAAGATTTAACACAATCAAACTTAGGTGTCATACCTGACTCCTTACCTTCGTCGAGGTCCCAATCTTCAGAGTTGCGTTTAATTCTATCCAATAAATTCCATCTGAATTCAATAGTCTTCATCATAAAAGACCCAACACAAGAAGTATCGAGCATGGTGCGATTGTTTTCGGAAAGTCCAGCATAAATTTTTTTAATGATCATTTCTCTTGAGAGCTCATGATTGGGGCATGAATATAACATTGATTTAAGCCTCCCCAAGCTTGAGCGATGCTTTCTCCTTCGTGAGGCCAGAAATTATATATATAATTGCGATCATGATGAACAAGATGCATAGGGTAATACTTTTGATGAAATTCCAACTTCAATCTTTTATAGTCCCATGATTTCATATCATCACATAGCCTATACCATATCAATGCGTCTACCTTCAAAGATAAAGGGAAGACCTTCTTCTTAGCAACATCATCGGGTATACCTGCAAGCTTAAATAGTCCACAAACTTCATCCACATATATTAAGTGCTCATCAGGATGCTTTGTTCCATCTCCTTTAAAAGGGTTAGCTAGCAGTTTTTCCATCATACCCGAAGGAAATTCAAAAGGAGTTTCATTTTCAATAGGTTCAGTAGGTTGAGGAGCAACTCTTTTCTCTACTGGACGGGGTGAAGATACCCCGAACAAGCCCCTCAGAGAATTACTTTCCATAGTAACAAGTGACAGTAAATTTTAGTACACTATATAAATTTTTCCTTACCAAATTCCACCTACCAAAGGCGCTACACTCCCCGGCAACGGCGCCAGAAAAGAGACTTGATGACCCACAAGTACAGGGGATCTATCGTAGTCCTTTCGATAAGTAAGAGTGTCGAACCCAACGAGGAGCAGAAGGAAATGATAAGCGTTTTTCAGCATGGTATTCTCTGCAAGTACTGAAATAAGTGGTAACAGATAGTTTTGTGATAAGATAAATTGTAACGAGCAACAAGTAACAAAAGTAAATAAATTGCAGCAAGGTGGCCCAATCCTTTTTGTAGCAAAGGACAAGCCGGAACAAACTCTTATAATAGGAAAAGCGCTCCCGAGGACACATGGGAATATCGTCAAGCTAGTTTTCATCACGTTCATATGATTCGCGTTTGATACTTTGATAATTTGATATGTGGGTGGACCGGTGCTTGGGTGCTGTTCTTACTTGAACAAGCATCCCACTTATGATTAACCTCTATTGCAAGCATCCGCAACTACAACAAAAGTATTAAGGTAAACCTAACCATAGCATGAAACATGTGGATCCAAATCAGCCCCTTACGAAGCAACGCATAAACTAGGGTTTAAGCTTCTGTCACTCTAGCAACCCATCATCTACTTATTACCTCCCAATGCCTTCCTCTAGGCCCAAATAATGGTGAAGTGTTATGTAGTCGACGTTCACATAACACCACTAGAGGCTAGACAACATACATCTTATCAAAATATCAAATGAATACCAAATTCACATGACTACTAATAGCAAGACTTCTCCCTTGTCCTCAGGAACAAACGTAATTACTCACAAAGCATATTCATGTTCATAATCAGAGGGGTAATAATATGCATATAGGATCTGAACATATGATCTCCACCAAATAAACCAACTAGCATCAACTACAAGGAGTAATCAACACTACTAGCAAACCTACTGGCACCAATCCCGGACTTTGAGACAAGAATTGGATACAAGAGATGAACTAGGGTTTGGAGATGAGATGGTGCTGGTGAAGATGTTGATGGAGATTGCCCTCTCCCGATGAGAGGAGCATTGGTGATGACGATGGTGATGATTTCCCCCTCCCGGAGGGAAGTATCCCTGGCAGAACAGCTCTGCTGGAGCTCTAGATTGGTTCCGCCAAGGTTCCGCCTCGTGGCGGCGGAGTCTCGTCCCGAAAAGTTCCTTCTGATTTTTTTCTCATCGAAAGACTTCATATAGGAGAAGATGGACGTCGGAGAGCCACCAGGGGGGCCACGAGGTAGGGGGCGCACCCTAGGGGGGGGGGGGCGCCCCCACCCTCGTGAGCAGGGTGTGGGCCCCCTGGCCTTCATCTTTGGCGAGGATTTTTATTTATTTATTTTAAGATGTTCCGTGGAGTTTCAGGACTTTTAGAGTTGCGCAGAATATGTCTCTAATATTTGCTCCTTTTCCAGCCATGAATTCCAGCTGCCGGCATTCTCCCTCCTTATGTAAGCCTTGTAAAATAAGAGAGAATAGCCATAAGTATTGTGACATAAAGTGAAATAACAGTCCATAATGCAATGAAACAATTCCTTATTTAACACTAACTTAAATTTTGTTTCCCTATTTAACACTGAAAAACTTTTTCTTCCCTATCTAACAACGAATCTAAATTTTATGCCTTTTATAACACTCTCATCCATTTTAAGCATAAATGACACCTAAAAAGACCTTTTTCCCCTCATGTGTTATGTGTGTGTGCGAGGCAGTAACACACACGCAACATCAGTGAGAGAGGGCAGTAGCACACATAGCAGCACATACACACACCCGCAAAAAAGCAGCACATACACAAGCAGCAACAGACACGCACACACACACAACACCACACACACGTAGCACACTCACTCACAGGCAACACACACACAGAGACACCCATCAGCACACGTAGCAGCAGGGACGCATGCACACATAGGCACGCAACAACACGCGCACACACACATGCACGCACGCAGTAGCACACACAGTAGTAGCAAACACACACACGTACACACAAAGTAGCAAAAAAAACACACACACACAGTAGCACACACATGTGCGCACGCACACAGATGCAACAGCACACACATGCGCGCACAAACATACTATAAGAGGGCAAAAGGGTCTTTTCAGGTGTTATTTAGGCTCAAAATGGATAGAAGTGTTATAAAAGGCATAAAATTTAGACTCGTTGTTAGATAGGGAAGAAATTATTTGTCGATGTCAAATAGGGCATAAAATTTAGACACAATGTTAAATAAGGAATTCTCTCTAATGCAATAAATATCGATATAAAAGCATGATGCAAAATGGACGTATAAAATGTTAATGGGCTTTATTTTACACTTTTATATTATTTTTGGGACTAACCTATTAACCAAAGACCCAGTCCAGATTGCTGTTTTTTTGCCTATTTTAGTGTTTCGCAGAAAAGGAATATCGAACGGAGTCCAAGCGGAATGAAACCTTCTGGAGCATGATTTTGGGAACAAACGTGATCCAGAGGACTTGGAGTGGACGTCAAGCAACCAACAAGGTGTCCACGAGGTAGGGGGCGCGCCCTCCCCCCTCGTGGCTCAACCGACCTACTTCTTCCTCCTATATATGTTCACATACCCCGAAACATCCAGGAGCACCACGAAACCCTATTTCCACCGCCGCAACCTTCTGTACCCAAGAGATCCCATCTTGGGGGCTTTTCCGGAGCTCCGCCGGAGGGGGCATCGATCACGGAGGGCCTCTACATCAACTCCATGGCCCCTCCGATGATGTGTGAGTAGTTTACTTCAGACCTTCGGGTCCATAGCTAGTAGCTAGATGGCTTCTTCTCTCTCTTTGGATCTCAATACAAAGTTCTCCTCGATCTTCTTGGATATCTATTCGATGTAACTCTTTTTGCGGTGTGTTTGTCAAGATCTGATGAATGTGGGTTTATGATCAAGTCTATCTATGAATAATATTTGATTCTTCTCTGAAATCTTTTATGCGTGATTGGTTATCTTTGCAAGTCTCTTCGAATTATCAGTTTGGTTTGCCCTACTAGATTGATCGTTCTTGCAATGAGAGAAGTGCTTAGCTTTGGGTTCAATCTTCCGATGCTCGATCCCAGTGACAGAAAGGGAAACGACACGCATTGTATTACTGCCATCGAGGATAAAAAGATGGGGTTTATATCATATTGCTTGAGTTTATCCCTCTACATCATGTCATCTTACCTAAGGCGTCACTCTGTTCTTATGAACTTAATACTCTAGATGCATGCTGGATAGCGGCCGATGTGTGGAGTAATAGTAGTAGACGCAGGCAGGAGTCGGTCTACTTATCACGGACGTGATGCCTATATGCATGATCATGCCTAGATATTCTCATAATTATTCGCTTTTCTATCAATTGCTCGACAGTAATTTGTTCACCCACCGCAATACTTATGCTATCTTGATAGAAGCCACTAGTGAAACCTATGACCCCCGGGTCTATTTTCCATCATATAAGTTTCGAATCTATTTTACTTTGTAATCTTTACTTTCAATCTATATCATAAAAATACCGAAAATATTGAACTTATCATTATTATCTCTATCAGATCTCACTCTCGTAAGTGACCGTGAAGGGATTGACAACCCCTTTATCGCGTTGGTTGTGAGGTTCTTATTTGTTTGTGTAGGTACAAGGGACTTGCGTGTGGCCTCCTACTGGATTGATACCTTGGTTCTCAAAAACTGAGGGAAATACTTACGCTACTTTGCTGCATCACCCTTTCCTCTTCAAGGGAAAACCAACGCAGCGCTCAAGAGGTAGCAAGAAGAATTTCTGGCGCCGTTGCCAGGGAGTCTACGCACAAGTCAAGACATACCAAGTAACCATCATAAACTCTTATCCCTCGCATTACATTATTTGCCATTTGCCTCTCGTTTTCCGCTCCCCCAATTCACCCTTGCCGTTTTATTCGCCTTTTTCCGTTTGCCTTTTTTTCGCTTGCTTCTCGTTATGGCCGGCTCGCGCTGACCGTTGAAGATGAGTGGGGTGGCAGTGGCCTCGGCCACTAGGGCATCGAGCTCAGCACTCATGCTGTCGAACGCCGGGGGTGGGGAGAGGATGCAAGCGGCTGATGTCTACTACACAACCTTCTTCTTGTAGACGTTGTTGGGCCTCCAAGTGCAGAGGTTTGTAGGACAGTAGCAAATTTCCCTCAAGTGGATGACCTAAGATTTATCAATCCGTAGGAGGCGTAGGATGAAGATGGTCTCTCTCAAGCAACCCTGCAACCAAATAACAAAGAGTCTCTTGTGTCCCCAACACACCCAATACAATGGTAAATTGTATAGGTGCACTAGTTCGGTGAAGAGATGGTGATACAAGTGGTATATGGATGGTATATAAAGGTTTTTGTAATCTGAAAATATAAAAACAGCAAGGTAACTAATGATAAAAGTGAGCGCAAACGGTATTGCAATGTGTGGAAACAAGGCCTAGGGTTCATACTTTCACTAATGCAAGTTCTCTCAACAATAATAACATAATTGGATCATATAACTATCCCTCAACATGCAACAAAGAGTCACTCCAAAGTCACTAATAACGGAGAACAAACGAAGATATTATGGTAGGGTACGAAACCACCTCAAAGTTATCCTTTCTGATCGATCTATTCAAGAGTCCGTAGTAAAATAACATGAAGCTATTCTTTCCATTCAATCTATCATAGAGTTCGTACTAGAATAATACCTTAAGACACAAATCAATCAAAACCCTAATGTCACCTAGATACTCCAATGTCACCTCAAGTATCCGTGGGTATGATTATACAATATGCATCACACAATCTCAGATTCATCTGTTCAAACCAACACAGAGAACTTCAAGAGTGCCCCAAAGTTTCTACCAGAGAGTCAAGACGAAAACGTGTGCCAACCCCTATGCATAGGTTCATGGGCAAAACCCGAAAGTTGATCACCAAAACATACATCAACTGGATCAATAGAATACCCCATTGTCACCACGGGTATCCCACGCAAGACATACATCAAGTGTTCTCAAATCCTTAAAGACTCAATTCGATAAGATAACTTCAAAGGGAAAACTCAATCCATTACAAGAGAGTAGAGGGGGAGAAACATCATAAGATCCAACTATAATAGCAAAGTTCGCGATACATCAAGATCGTACCATCTCAAGAACGCGCGAGAGAGAGATCAAACACATAGCTACTGGTACATACCCTCAGCCCCGAGGGAGAACTACTCCCTCCTCGTCATGGAGAGCGCCGGGATGATGAAGATGGCCACCGGAGAGGGATTTCCCCCTCCGGCAGGGTGCCGGCACGGGTCTAGATTGGTTTTCGGTAGCTAAGGAGGCTTCTGGCGGCAGAACTCCCGATCTATTCTGCTCCACGATGGTTTTAGGGTATATTGGTATATATAGGAGGAAGAAATATGTCAGGGGGGCCACGAGGGGCCCACGAGGGTGGAGGGCGCGCCCCCCTGCCTCGTGCCTTCCTCGTTGCTTCCCTTACGTACACCCCAAATCTTCTAGATTGCTTCTGTTCCAAAAATAAGTTCCGTGAAGTTTCAGGTCAATTGGACTCCGTTTGATTTTCCTTTTCTGTGATACTCTAAAACAAGGAAAAAACAAAAACTGGCACTGGGCTCTAGGTTAATAGGTTAGTCCCAAAAATCATATAAAATAGCATATAAATGCATATAAAACATCCAAGGTTGATAATATAATAGCATGAAACAATCAAAAATTATAGATACGTTGGAGACGTATCAGGGGCCCTCGCGAAGAAGGCGGCGATCGGGTCGTCCTCGCCCACGCGCGTCGCCGTAGCAGGGAGCAGGGGTAGAGGGGCATGCAGCAGAGGCGCCGGAGCCGCGGGGGACTTGTCCGCGTGGCGGGTCGAAGCCTGACGACCATGCGAGCTCTCTGTCAGGCGCCGGGCGAACGGCGAGCAGCTGCGGCGCCTGCACGAGGAGCCCCTTTGCGACGCCTCCCGGCCCGAGCGCCCGAGGCCCGGGAGCGTGTCCCGCTAGGACCTGCGCCCACCACGGCCGTCCTCATCATCATCTCGCCTTGGACCGCCACGGGGCAGGCCTCGGCAGCCGGAGTCCACCACCGGGGCCAGCTGCTTGTCCTTCTTTGGGTCTCGCTGGCCATCTTCCACGTGCTTGCTCCAGGTGTCGGGGTACACCCTGGGCATGGGGCGGTCGTTGTCATCGTCCGAGTCGGAGGGGATGCCGCTCTACACCGAGGCAGGAGAGCGCGGCGGGTACGGCATCCAGTCTTCCACCAGATCAACGTGGATCAGCAAGTCGTGGCGCGGGGCTGTGGGCGGCAGGGGCACAACGCGACCTGGCAGGGAGTGGCCGAGCATCTCTTCGACACGGCCGGCGCCCCGTTGCAGGACCCAGAACGTGTGCTTCGTCAGGATCAGGGCAGCATCCCACACTCACACCCAGTAGGCGAAGGTCTTTGTGGTCACGCTCATAGGTGCAGCTGTCCAGCCGGTCGACGCGGCAACCCAGCGCCTCCTCGACGCCCTCGAGCGACCAGAACTGTTGCGGCAGGTTCTCGATGACGATTCACACATGGTGGTAGAACTGCTGGATGGCCGCGTGGTCGTCTTCGTGCCAGCGCCTGATGAAGAACTTGACCCCATCAACGGTGATGGAGCCAAGCCTGAGAACGTCGTCGTGGTGCACCGGGAGGTTGAAGATGATGAAGTAGTCCTCCGGGTGGTGGCGTGTGATGCGCAGCTGGTGCGGCGGGATGCACAACTGGGACTCCAGGACCAGCCCAACCGCCATGGGGCACGTACCACGCGCTCCAGCGTAGCCCGCCACGGTGAGCGTGATGGCGAGGCGACGAAGCATGGAGACCGCATGCTCGAGCGCAGGCGAGGAGATGACCACCTTGCAGCTGTCTCTCGAGCGGGTGAGGGCTCGGTGGGGCGCTCCATGGCGGGGGCGGGCGGGGCGGGCGGCATCTGGGCAGACAGCAACGTGGGGAAGCGGATCCGCTCTCTCACCGGCACCCTGGCGGGGGCCGGACCGAGCCGGTTCTTTGTAGGGCCGCCAAAGGATGAAGTGCGAGGATTCTGCGGGCACTCTCTGCAGTAATGACCCGGACGTCTGCAGATGATGCAGCAGAGAGGATCACGACAATCTTTCCTACGGTGGAGCTCACTAAGGCATTTGAAACACTTGCCTTTGAAGCGACTTAAGAAGGCAGTGCGGCCGGGGTTCGCATTGAAGCCGGAACACCGGTCCGGATGGGGTGCCTGCCGCTACCTCCCATTGTCTAGCGGCTCCCCGCGCGGCCGCCGGTTTCCTCGGGACGAGACCTCCATCCAGCCTCCGACTACCTCCGCGGGAGAGGCATTAAGGCTCTGGTCAGGCACCACAATGACGGATTTAAGCCGCCGCCGGTCCGTGGGGGGCACTGCATCCAAGCCAGCAAGAACTGGGGATGTGACCCGACCTGATCCCCCGCCGCGGGGCGACGCGCGTGGCGGAGAAGCCGGAGCCAGACGAGACGGGGCACGACCCGAGCATTCACCATGGAGCAGCAGGCGTGGCGGGGAAACCGGATCTGAGGGATATCGAGACCGCGGCGGATCTGGAGCAACAAACGAACCAAGGGGCGCAGGGGGGGAGCATGGGCACTACCGCTGTAGCTGGAACGGGAGGAGCGCGGTCGGCCCATACCGGAGGAAGACCCACTGCCCGGAGTGGACAGGGGCTGGAGCTGGTGGCCGCCGTGGCCGGAGTGGCCAGGGGCGCAGGCGGAGCGAGGGCTAGGAGCGACGCACAATTGCCAACAAGTTAATTTTCAAACTATTCAGTGGGACTGAGATTGGTTTACTATCAACAAACTATTAACATGATGTAACCAATCCAACCGTTTGTATTCCTAAAAAGCAGACCATTTGTCTCCTTTTCAATTGTTTGGATTGTTTACCACATGTCTCATGTGGTAAACATTTGTATCATGTTAAACTCCGATGGACTGAATATTCATTGGGACTTGGCACAATACAAAAAAGCCACAAATATCTTTCCATTCGACGATGTTGTAAAGGCGTAGGTACTGTCCGGCTAAAAGCGTCTCCCCTAGCCAAGCAACATGTTTTATATTATATGGACCAAGTTGAAGTAATACATGAGATTTGCCAGAGAAAGAGTGAATTAATACACGACACAAACAGATGATGGGAGACTAACCTAGCTAAAGAATACACCTACCTGCTGACCTTCAAGGCTGCAAGCAAGACTACTATCACCAAACCATGCCTAGCTACCTGACTGAGGGCCAGCTAAGCTAACAAGGTACTAGTATCACACAGATAAACACAATACGTCCATCAGTACCTAACGACGTGCAGCTCGATCGACAGACAGATCATCTCAACTAATCTTTGGTGCCGGAGGAGGAGAAGCAGCCGCAGAGGGAGGTCCCACATGCTCTTCTTCACCCCGTTGTGGTCAGCCATCCTTCTTCTTCAGCCCGTTGTGGTCAGCAAACGAAAAAAAGAAAATACAACATGTTATATATTTTTTCAAATAGAGAGATAACCTTAAATTATTGTGACAGTTATATGATCCAAACATGAATTAAGGTAATAAAAATAAAGAGGCTCAATATGCCAGCCACACAAAGGACAACAGACAAGACACAAGGAATATGAAGCCAACAGACAAGACAAAAGAAATGTATCACATATCTTATTAGTAGGTAGCCACCCATATCGGTTCAATGAATCCCAACTCCCAAGTGACCATCTCCCACAGGTTGCACTAATAAACCACATAAGTTGAACCCTTTTTCTGGAAAATAAAGGACCACATATCATTGCGAAAATAAGTTGCAATTTTTTTAAAACTTTCTAACTGTTAAACACACAATTATTGCGATAAATCAGTATAGTTCATAGTAGAACGAGATCTTTTACTGTACCCCGAAATGAATATGCACCATTTGTTTTCCTTAATCCAACGGTTTGCGCGATGTGGTACTCCAGCATCAGTCCCACAGAGTACTAACCCGGAAACAGGTGGAGTACCTCCGTTTGAGGGGCAAAAGGGTAATCCCCGTGAGTATATCAGTATTTTCTTATTCTTTTTTCTCCTGGCTGGAAACAAAAGACCTAACCTAAACACATTGCCCTAACCCATTCATAGCCTTCCCGCTCGTCCCCTACTCCTCCATCTCCACTCGTCATCGGCGCGGCGTGCGCCTCGCCTCCTCCTCCGGCGGCAGCGTCTCCGGCAGCGGCCACGACAACCATAGTTGGCGAGGCACATGCCTCTTCCTCTACATCCGGTGCCGTCCCCCCCCCTTGACTACATGGCTAAAGGCATGGCGCGGATCGGCGCCCAGGGCAGCCGGCGTTGGCGAGGCGCACTACTCCTGGCTCGTGCCCTACCCCTCCATCTCCGCTCGTCGAGCAGCTGCTGGCTCCGGGGCGTGTCCCGCATGCTGGTAGTAGAGCCGGCCTAAGAGGGAATTTGGGATCCGGCTTGCCTGCTCCCTCCCCATGCTCCCATCTGTGCTCCCACTTCATCCTACGATTGTCTTTTTTCCTCTTTTCTTTCTAATCTAATCATCTCCCCCTGATTTTAAGGGGGTGGGGCCGGACCTTATTTTCTTCCAATCAAATCAAGCCACGTACGCGGGAGCACGGATGGGCACACGCTGGGGGAGCAGGCAAGTCTCGTCCGGGGATTTGTACTGTACCCAAACGGGGGTTTTCTGTCAAGATGACAGCTGAATATGCCGTACGATCAGCGAGCCCTTCCCATTATATCTATGTTACTTGCTTTTGCTTTTCTCTATATTGGTTCAGGACATATATATGAAATTTCCCCCTCCGTTATAACCTTCTATGTAACCATACAAAGTATGGAGAAGAGAAAATTATGCAGTGAAGGAGTGCATGACCAACTGACAAACTGTTCCTGGATCAAATCAGTTACTCCATAATAGATTATGATGTCGAGTTCACGGAAAGATACCATGTGAAACAATTTTCTCTAACAAGAACTTCTGGCAATATATCAAAATATGTTTTGTCCATCATTTTGTAGTTCTATTGGATATGTGTCCATCCTTTTCGAATTTATGTTCTTATTCCATCCTACATGGCCTAGCTTTAATTATACCAAAAGTTTGGGTAATTCTGATTATTGGAAACCAGAAAGAGGAGTCGCATTGTTCCTTGTACATGATAGATCTACATGTCTTAGCTTAATAAAAAGAGTTGCATTGTTCCTTGTACATGATCGATCTACATGTCCTAGCTTGATTAAAAAAGAGTCGCGTTATTCCTGGTACAAAAAATGATGCTAGTCATTTTGTGGCAAATTTTGGAAGATCACAATGCCGAACTATTCTGTGCGCGCAGATGCAAGAAATTCAGGAAGTTGGGCAAAGTAGGGTTGTTCTGGAGGCTATCACTATTGCGCATCGCTGTCCAGGCCAAAATCTTGTCAGACTATGCGTGGACATCAGCAACCTTGAAGCATGCTACCTTCTTGGAAATTGTAAGAATAATTAGCACAATTATTAATCATGTTCCCTTTCTTTCCTTTGTGCTTAGCGAATGTGACTGATTGATCTTTCTATTGTTTTTGGTGTGTCAATAGATCCGGTTGTATTTCCTAGGAGCCGGGAGGCAGGAGCAACGCCGGTGACGACCGCGACGGTGGGTGAGACCGCTGGGAGTCAATCCACTCCCTGGGCGTCGTTCAATTCATCGGCATTGGTGCCACCAAGGACGATGACAACAGATGATATTTTTCCTTTGTTCTTTTTCTGGTGGTAGTGGATTGTTTGCTCCTTGATGCGTGGATTTTCAAGTGTAGGCTGTTGATGAGGAAACAAAGTTGGTGGAAATATCAACGTTGGACAAAATAATAGAAACATTAAGCGCAGAATGTGCTGTACCTAAATTAGTTGCCTGGAAACATAGGGAATGTGCTAAATTACTGAAGGGTGAGAGCCATAGGAAAAGGGATCGGGTGAAGAAAGAACATGAGAGATGGGTGTCTGGCTCCTGAGATCGATTGACTATCATCAAACTATTACTAACATGATGTAATCAATCCAACCGTTTGTATTCTTAAAAAAGAGACCATTTGTCTCTTTTTTAATATATTTTTTGAATTGTCTGGATTGCTTACCACATGTTTCACATGGTAACCATTAGTCTCAAGTTAAAGCCGACGGACTGCATATTCAGTGGGACTTGGCACAATACCAAAGAATCACAAAAATCTTTCCATTCGACGATATTGAAAAGGCGCAGGTACTGTCTGGCTGGAGGCGTCTCCCCTAGCCAAGCAACATGTTTTACATTATATGGACCGAGTTGAAGTAATACATGAGATTTGCCAGAAAGAGTGAACTAATACACGAGACAAACAGAAGATGAGAAGAATTAACCTACTAGCTAAACAACACACCTACCTGCTAATCAACAGGAAACACACAGTTGCATCACCAAACCATGCCTAGCTACCTGACTGACGGCCAGCTAAGCTAACAATGTACATATACTCCTTCCGTCCGGAAATACTTGTCATTGAAATGGATGTATCTATATGTATTTTAGTTCTAGATACATCCATTTTGATGACAAGTATTTCCGAACGGAGGGAGTACATCACACAGACAAACACAACATGTTCATCAGTACCAAACGTCATGCAGCTCGATCGACCGATCTCAATTAATCCTTGGTGCCGGAGGAGGAGAAGCAGCCGCAGAAGAAGTCCCACATGCTCTTCTTCACCCCGTTGTGGTCAGCCATCCTTCTTCTCCCTAAAACGGTGGAGCTCGACCTCGATGGTCGAAGTGGCAAGTGTTTGAAAGCTAGCTAAAACTAAGCAAGGAGCAAGAGAAGTTCTTCTTTTTGACGGGAAGGTGCAAGAGAAGTTGTGGTTTTGGTGCCCCTGCATCCAACGGGCCCTGTATTTATAACAGCACAAACTGGCGTCTCGATCGGTGTCTCACACCTGCAAGCAGAGGACAGAGTTAACCGAAAATGGAAGCGCATCTACGGAGACCACGAAGGCTCGCGCGGTGACTGACTTGACAATGTGTGGAACAGTGGAAGTGGAACGGGTCCTCGCTTCCAGCGGCAAATTTGACAATTTTGACTTATGAATAAAATCATTTCACAAAATGAACTATCCTTAAATTTTTTCACTCAAATGATCTTTTTGAGTGGCGCCCGACACGAATGCGCCATACTACACTGTGCAGCGACCGACTGACAGGCATTGCACGCCTAGCCAGGATCGCATCCGTGTGATCCGAAAATTACTAAGTCAGTGCAATGCCTAAGAGCTAGGCGCCACACTACACAGTGCAACACCTAGCTTCTAGGCGTTGCACTAGTGGTTGCTTCATTTTATAGTGCAACCACTAGGTGCTAGGCGCTACACTGTATGGTATGGCGCCTAGCTCTTAGGCTCTGCACATTGACTTATTAATTTTTAGGCAGTTCAGGGTGCGACACTGGTTAGGCATGTAGCGCCTGTTAGTCAGGCATTGCACAGTGTAGTGTGGCGCCTTCATGTCAAGCGTCACTCAAAAATATCAATTGCGTGATTTTTTTAAAGCAGTTTATTTTGTGAAATGATTTCATCCACAGGTTAAAATTATCAAATTTGCCGCTTCCAACTGGGGCGACGACTTAAAAATTAAAGTGGGAACTGATGCCTAGCGTCCCGTGTGACTGTGTTAGTATGATCACTCACTCGAGTCTCAAGTAGGCACTGTGAATCTTGAAGTCGTTCTGACTTGTAACCTTAGTTAATTTTATGCCCTTTAATGGATTGTGCACAACAAGCTTTTAGATAAAGCAATTTGGTGGTAGCATTTTTAATCTTATTCTCCTTTTGCATGATACGCATATACTGGGACTCGCTTCTCAATGATCAAAAAGAAAAGATGGCGAATAATGCGCAGTGATCTGCTAGCCTTTGAACACCACAGTCATCTTGTCGCCATAACTATATTCGGCCTAATTAAGCAAGCTTTTCTACGGCTCAGCAACTAAATAATCAAGCAAGCTTGGTTATGAATCAATTTCACATTCTCGAAACTGTTTATGTTAGAAATATGCCCTAGAGACAATAATAAATTAGTTATTATTATATTATATTTCATTGTTCATGATAATCGTTTATTATCCATGCTAGAATTGTATTGATAGGAAACTCAGATACATGTGTGGATACATAGACAACACCATGTCCCTAGTAAGCCTCTAGTTGACTAGCTCGTTGATCAATAGATGGTTACGGTTTCCTGACCATGGACATTGGATGTCGTTGATAATGGGATCACATCATTAGGAGAATGATGTGATGGACAAGACCCAATCCTAAGCCTAGCACAAAGATCGTGTAGTTCGTATGCTAAAGCTTTTCTAATGTCAAGTATCATTTCCTTAGACCATGAGATTGTGCAACTCCTGGATACCGTAGGAATGCTTTGGGTGTACCAAACGTCACAATGTAACTGGGTGGCTATAAAGATTCAGTACAGGTATCTCCGAAAGTGTCTGTTGGGTTGGCACGAATCGAGACTGGGATTTGTCACTCCGTGTAAACGGAGAGGTATCTTCGGGCCCACTCGGTAGGACATCATCATAATGTGCACAATGTGATCAAGGAGTTGATCACGGGATGATGTGTTACGGAACGAGTAAAGATACTTGCCGGTAACGAGATTGAACAAGGTATCGGGGTACCGACGATTGAATCTCGGGCAAGTATCGTATCAATGGACAAAGGGAATTGTATACGGGATTGATTGAATCCTTGACATCGTGGTTCATCCGATGAGATCATCGTGGAGCATGTGGGAGCCAACATGGGTATCCAGATCCCGCTGTTGGTTATTGACCGGAGAGTTGTCTCGTCCATGTCTGCATGACTCCCGCGCCTGTAGGGTCTACACACTTAAGGTTCGATGACGCTAGGGTTATAGGGAATAGATGTACGTGGTTACCGAATGTTGTTCGGAGTCCCGGATGAGATCCCGGACGTCACGAGGAGTTCCGGAATGGTCCGGAGGTAAAGATTTATATATGGGAAGTCATCATACGGTCACCGAAACAATTCGGGGGTTACCGGTATTGTACCGGGACCACCGGAGGGGTTCCGGGGGTCCACCGGGAGGGTCCACCTACCCCGGAGGGCCCTATGGGCTGTATGTGGAGAGGGACCAGCCCCTTAGTGGGCTGGGCGCCTCCCCCCTAGGGCCCATGCGCCTAGGGTTTGGGGGAACCCTAAAGGGGGGGCGCCCCCTTGCCTTGGGGGGGGGGGGGCAAGGCAACCCCCTTGGCCGCCGCCCCCTCCTCAGATTGGACCTGAGGGGGCCGGCCCCCCCTCTCCCTTGCCCCTATATATATGTGCAGATTAGGAGGGCAGCCGCACCCAAGTTCTGGCGCAGCCCTCCCCCTCTCCCAAGTCCTCCTCTTCTCCTACGGTGCTTGGCGAAGCCCTACAGGATTACCACGCTCCTCCTTCACCATCATGCCGTCGTGCTGCTGCTGGATGGAGTCTTCCCCTACCTCTCCTTCTCCCCTTGCTGGATCAAGGCGTAGGAGACGTCACCGGGCTGTACGTGTGTTGAACGCGGAGGTGCCGTCCGTTCAGCACTAGGATCATCGGTGATTTGGATCACGACGAGTACAACTCCATCAACCCCGTTCACTTGAACGCTTCTGCTTAGCGATCTACAAGGGTATGTAGATGCACTCCCCTTCCCCTCGTTGCTAGATTACTCCATAGATTTATCTTGGTGATGCGTAGAAAATTTTAAATTTCTGCTATGTTCCCCAATCGTGGCATCATGAGCTAGGTCTATGCGTAGTTTCTATGCACGAGTAGAACACAAAGCAGTTGTGGGCGTTGATTTTGTCAATTTACTTGCCGTTACTAGTCTTATCTTGATTCGGCGGCATCGTGGGACGAAGCGGCCCGGACCGACCTTACACGTACTCTTACGTGAGACTGGTTCCACCGACTGACATGCACTAGTTGCATAAGGTGGCTAGTGGGTGTCTGTCTCTCCCACTTTAGTCGGATCGGATTCGACGAAAAGGGTCCTTATGAAGGGTAAATAGAAATTGGCATATCACGTTGTGGTTTTGGCGTAAGTAAGAAACGTTCTTGCTAGAAACCTATAGCAGCCACGTAAAAACTTGCAACAACAATTAGAGGACGTCTAACTTGTTTTTGTAGCATATGCCTTGTGATGTGATATGGCCAAAAGGATGTGATGAATGATATATGTGATGTATGAGATTGATCATGTTCTTGTAATAGGAATCACGCCTTGCATGTCGATGAGTATGACAACCGGCAGGAGCCATAGGAGTTGTCTTAATTTATTTATGACCTGCGTGTCAACATAAACATCATGTAATTACTTTACTTTATTACTAAAGCGTTAGCCATAGTAGTAGAAGTAATAGATGGCGAGACAACTTCAAGAAGACACGATGATGGAGATCAGGGTGTCATGCCGGTGACAACGATGATCATGGAGCCCCGAAGATGGAGATCAAAAGGAGCAAAATGATATTGGCCATATCATGTCACTATTTGATTGCATGTGATGTTTATCATGTTTTACATCTTATTTGCTTAGAACGACAGTAGCTTAAATAAGATGACCCCTCACTAAAATTTCAAGAAAGTGTTCCCCCTAACTGTGCACCGTTGCGAAGGTTCGTCGTTTCGAAGCACCACGTGATGATCGGGTGTGATAGATTCTAACATTCGAATACAACGGGTGTAAGCCAGATTTACACACGCAATACACTTAGGTTGACTTGACGAGCCTAGCATGTACAGACATGGCCTCGGAACACGGAAGACTGAAAGGTCGAACATGAGTCGTATAGAAGATACGATCAACATGAGATGTTCACCGTTGATGACTAGTCCGTCTCACATGATGATCGGACACGGCCTAGTCGATTCGGATCATGTTTCACTTAGATGACTAGAGGGATGTCTATTTGAGTGGGAGTTCATTAAATAATTTGATTAGATGAACTCAATTATCATGAACATAGTCTAAATTGTCTTTGCAAATATGTTGTAGATAAATAGCTCACGTTGTAGCTCCGTGTTTCAATACATTCCTAGAGAAAGATTAAGTTGAAAGATATTGTAAGCAATGATGCGGACTAGGTCCGTAGTCCGAGGAGTGTCCTCACTGCTACACAGAAGGCTTATGTCTTTGATGCACCGCTCGATGTGCAAACCCCTACAACGTCGTCTGTGGATGTTGTGAACACCTGACAGACACATCCTGATGACTACTTGATAGTTTAGTGCACCATACTTTACGGCTTAGAATCGGGATTCCAATGACGTTTTGAACGCTATAAGACATATGAGATGTTCCAAGAGCTAAAATTGGGATTTCAGGCTCATGCCCGTGTTGAGAGGTGTGAGACCTCTGACAAGTTCTTTAGCCAACAAGATGGAGGAGAATAGCTCAGCTAGTGAGCATGTGCTCAGAATGTCTAGGTGCTACAATCACTTAAATCAAGTGGGAGTTAAACTTCCAGATAAGATAGTGATTGATAGAGTTCTCTAGCCACTATCACTAAGCTGCTAGATCTTTGTGATGAACTATGACATGCAAGGGATGGAGTTGATCCCGGAGCTGTTCGCGATGCTTAAGACCGTAAAAGGTAGAAATCAAGAAGGAGCATCAAGTGTCGATGGTTTAAAAAGACCACTGGTTTCAAGAAGGGCAAGGGCTAGAAGCGAAACTTCATGGATGGCAAACCAGTTGCCGCTCCAGTAAAGGAACCCAAGGTTGAACCCAAACCCGAGACTAAGTGCTTCTATTGTAAGGGGAACGGTCACTGGTAGCGGAATTACCCCAAATGCATGGTAGATAAGAAGGCTGGCAACTTCAACAAAGTATATACGTGTTATTAATGTGTACCTTGCTAGTACTCCTGGTAGCACCTGGGTATTGGATACCGGTTCAGTTGCTATTACTGGTGACTTGAAGCAAAAGCTACGGACTAAACGGAGACTGGCTAAGGGCGAGGTGACGATGTGTGTTGGAAGTGTTTCCAAAGTTGATGAGATCACCATCGCACGCTCCATCTGCCTTCGGGATTAGTATTGAACCTAGATAAATGTTATCAGGTGTCTACGTTGAGCATGAATATGATTAGATCATGTTCATTGCAATACGATCATTCATTTAAGTTAGAGAATAATGGTTATTCTGTTTACATGAATGATACCTTTCATGGTCATGCACCCTATGTGAATGGTTCATTGAATCTCGGTCGTGGTAATACACATGTTCACGCCAAAAGAGGTAGAGTTAATAATGATAGTACCACTTTCTCGTGGCACTGCCGCTTAGGTCATATTGGCGTAAGATGCATGAAGAAACTCCATGTCGATGGATGTTTGGAGTCACTTGATTTTGAATCGCTTGACACATGCGAGCCATGCCTCATGGGCAGGATGACTAAGACCCCGCTTTCAGGTACAATGAAATGGGCAAGTGACTTGTTGGAAATCATACATGCTGAGGCGTGTGATCCAATGAGAATTGAAGCGTGCGGTGGATATTGCTATTTTCTCATCTTCACTGACGATTTGAGTAGATATAGGTATATTTACTTAATGAAGCACAAGTCTGCAACGTTTGAAAAGTTCAAGCGATTTCAGAGTGAAGTTAAGAATCATCATAACAAGAAGATCAAATTCCTACGATCTGATCAATGAGAATATCTGAGTTATGAGTTTGGCAAACACTTAAGACATTGTGGAATTGTTTCACAGTTGAAGCCACCTAGAACACCACTGGGTTATGGTGTGTTCGGACGTCGTAATCGAACCTTATTAGATATGGTGCGATCTATGGTGTCTCTTATCAATCTACCGTTTTCATTTTGAGGTTATGCGTTAGAGACACCTACATTCACTTTAGATAGGACACCATCGAAGTCCGTTGAGACGGCGTCGTATGAACATTGGTTTGGCAAGAAACCAAAGTTGTCGTTGCATAATGTTTGGGGCTGCGATGCTTAAGGCTTCAGCCGGAGAAGCTCGAACCCAAAGCGGACAAACACATCTTCATAGGATACCCAAAGGTGATAGTAGGGTATACCTTCTATCTCAGATTCGAGGGCAAATTGTTTGTCGCTAAGTATGGGTCCTTTCTCGAGAAGGAGTTTCTCTCGAAAGAATTGAGTGGGAGGAAGATAGAACTTGATGATGAGGTTGTTGAACCTTTACTTCAACCAGAGAGTGATGCAACACAGAAAGATGTTTTCTATGGCGCCTACGTCTGTTGAATAGGAAGTTAATGATAGTGATCATGAAGCTTCGGATCAAGTTGCTATCGAACCTCGTAGGTCGACAAGGATATGTACTACTCCTAAGTGGTACGGTAATCCTGTCTTAGATATCATGTTGTTAGACAACAATGAACCTACGAGCTATGGAGAAGCGATGGTGGGCCCGTATTCCGACAAATGGTTAGAAGCCATGAAATCCGAGATAGGATCCATATATCAGAACAAAGTATGAACTTTGGTGGACTTGCCCGATGATCGGCAAGCCATTGAGATAAATGGATCTTTAAGAAGAAGACGGACGTGGGCGGTAATGTTACCGTCTATGAAGCTCGACTTGTGGGAAAGAGTATTTTCACAAGTTCAAGGAGTTGATTGCGATGAGAATTTCTCACCCGTAGCGATGCTTAAGTCCGTCGGAATCATGATAGCATTAGCTGTATTTTTCGATTATGAAATCTTACAGATGGATGTCAAAACAAGTTTTCTTACCAGTTTTCGTAAGAAAAGTTGTATGTGATACAATAAAAGGTTTTGTCGATCCTAAGGATGCTAAAAGGTATGCTGGCTCCAGCAATCCTTCTATGGACTAGAGCAAGCATCTCAGAATCGGAATATATGTTTTGATGGAGTGATCAAAGCTTTTAGGTTTATACAATGTTTTCTAGAAACTTGTATTTACAAGAATGTGAGTGGGAGCACTACAACATTTCTGATAAGTATATGTGGATGACATATTGTTGATCCGAAATAATGTAGAATTTCTGGAAGGCATAAACGGTTGTTTGAAGAGTGTTTTTCAAAGGAAGACCTCGATAAAGCTGCTTACATATTGGGCATTAAGATCTATAGAGATGGATCAAGACGCCTGATGGTACTTTCAAAGAATGCACACCTTGACATGTTTTTGAAGGAGTTCAAAATAGATCAGTCAAAGAAGGGTTTCTTACCTGAGTTGTAAGGTGTGAAGTTGAGTAAGACTCAAAGATTGACCACGGCATAAGAAAGAGAAAGGACGAAGGTCGTCCCCTATGCTTTTGTCATAGGCTCTATACGGTATGCCATGCTGAAGTACCGTACCTGATGTGTGCCTTGCCACATGTCTGGCAGGAGGGTACAAAGGTGATCTAGGAGTAGATCACCAGATAGCGGTCAAAATTATCCTTAGAGGAATAAGGAAATGTTTCTCGGTTATGGAGGTGATAAAGAGTTCGACGTAAAGAGTTACATCGATGCAAGCTTAACACCTATCCGGATAGCTCTGAGTAGAGATACCGGATACGTATAATGGAGCAACAATTTGGAATAGCTCCAAGTGGAACATGGCAGCAACATCTACGATATAAAGTTTTGCGAAATACATAGGGATCTGAATATGGCAAGACCCGTTGACTACAACCTCTCTCACAAGCATAACATGATCAAACCCAGAACTCTTTGAGTGTGTATCACATAGTGATGTGAACTAGATCATTGAGTCTAGTAGACTCTTGGATGTTGGTCACATGGCGATGTGACCTATGAGTGTTAATCACATGGCGATGTGAACTAGATTATTGACTCTAGTGCAAGTGGGAGACTGTTGGAAATATGCCCTAGAGGCAATAATAAATTAGTTATTATTATATTATATTTCATTGTTCATGATAATCATTTATTATCCATGCTAGAATTGTATTGATAGGAAACTCAGATACATGTGTGGATACATAGACAACACCATGTCCCTAGTAAGCCTCTAGTTGACTAGCTCGTTGATCAATAGATGGTTACGGTTTCCTGACCATAGACATTAGATGTCGTTGATAACGGGATCACATCATTAGGAGAATGATGTGATGGACAAGACCCAATCCTAAGCCTAGCACAAAGATCGTGTAGTTTGTATGCTAAAGCTTTTCTAATGTCAAGTATCATTTCCTTAGACCATGAGATTGTGCAACTCCCGGATACCGTAGGAATGCTTTGGGTGTACCAAACGTCACAACGTAACTGGGTGGCTATAAAGGTTCACTACAGGTATCTCCGAAAGTGTCTGTTGGGTTGGCACGAATCGAGACTGGGATTTGTCACTCCCAGTTACGTTGAGTTATATTTGGGCCCACTCGATAGTGAAAGAACATGCGGTGCCCCCATGTTTGGTTTTGGTAATTGATGACAATCTCTATGGACTAATGGTTGCCTTGAGTTATATTCGAAGGTTTTGTCCATAGGCTTTTCTTGGAGTACATGTGTTGGTTTCAAGGAGAGTTTGTGTCGACCAAGGTGCTATTCAAGGAATTACCTAAAGATTGGTCTTGTGAGAGGTCGATCAAGACTAAGTTAAAGAGTGAATCAAGTTGATCAACCCACAAAGCGTAGAAGATGTACCGAGAGGGATCAAGTGATCCCATGGTATGGTAAGAATTGTCAATTACACTTTGTGTACTAACCCATGGTCTTTGTGAGGGTTCTTTGTGGGGTTAGGTTGCGGTGTGCAAGTTCAAGTGGAGCACCACGAAGAGATCAAATGCTTGAAGCTTGCTGTCCTTTGTGGTGACAATGGACCTGTGAAGATGTGCGGAAGAGTAGCTCACCCATAGTAGAGTATGGGGGAGCAATCAACTAGTCTTCATCGAGTCAACACAATCAAGAAAGGTTGCGTTGTGCAAGTTCAAGTGGAGCATCACGAAGAGATCAAATGCTTGAAGCTTGCCGTCCTTTGTGGTGATAATGGACTTGTGAAGATGTGCGGAAGAAAGGCTCACCCATAGTGGAGTATGGGGGAGCAATCAACTAGTCTTCATCGAGCCAACACAATCAAGAAAGGTGGTCCAATTTGAGGAAGTCAAGATCGTCATCATCTAGCTCAAGTGGACCATGTGCAAGGCAAAGGTTTGGCCTTGATAGGTTTTCTATTTTACCGGTCTCATGATGGTAGTTGGGAGACCGGGTTATAGGATCGATTGTCGTACTATCAAGGGGGGCTCTCGATGAGTAGCTTGATCGTATCGTTCGTACAGAGCTCAAACCATTACATCCTTGCATCATCTTTCTTGGTTCTTGTTTGGTTCTCTTTGTGAGTCTTAGAGCTTACGGTCATATTGTTGACAAGCTTGAGTTCATCGAAAACGGAGTTCGCTTGCACCTTCTATGATGTTTTGATGCTACTCGTCGTCTTGTTTCCAACAAGCTTGAGTTTGCTCAATTCGGAGCTCATATGCAGAAGTTATGGCAGTTCTGATTTTCTTGAGTGTGGTTTTTGTCAGGGTCCCAGCGGTAGTACCGTCGTACCCAGCGGTAGTACCGCTGAGGAGTCACAAGCGGCAGTACCGCTCCGCAGCGGTAGTACCGGCGGTGACTCCGCAGTAGTACTACCGTTGCCTTACCAGGTCCCTACCGCGTCGATTCGAGGGGTCTTTTTCTGTGTCGGATTGTGCGGTACCTCGCTGTGGCAGTAGTGCGGCAGTACCGCCCTTCCTCCGCGGTAGTACCACCCGATTCCCTCTTTCCCTTTACCCTTCGTTCTGTGCGGCAGTACCGCCGAAGGGTGCGGTAGTACCGCTGTCTCCTATGGTACTACCGCCCCAAGGTGTTGGAAATATGCCCTACAGGCAATAATAAAAGGATTATTATTATATTTCCTTGTTCATGATAATTGTCTTTTATTCATGCTATAATTATGTTATCCGGAAATCGCACTACATGTGTGAATACATAGACACCAACATGTCCCTAGTAAGCCTCTAGTTGACTAGCTCGTTGATCAACAGATAGTCATGGTTTCCTGGCTATGGACATTGGATGTCATTGATAACGAGATCACATCATTAGAAGAATGATGTGATGGACAAGACCCAATCCTAAACATAGCACAAGATCGTATAGTTCGTTTGCTAGAGTTTTTCCAATGTCAAGTATCTTTTCCTTAGACCATGAGATCGTTTAACTCCCGGATACCATAGGAGTGCTTTGGGTGTACCAAACGTCACAACGTAACTGGGTGACTATAAAGGTATACTACGGGTATCTCCGAAAGTGTCTGTTGGGTTGACACGGATCAAGACTGGGATTTGTCACTCCGTATGACGGAGAGGTATCTCTGGGCCCACTCGGTAATGCATCATCATAATGAGCTCAAAGTGACCAAGTGTCTGGTCACGGGATCATGCATTACGGTATGAGTAAAGTGACTTGTCGGTAACGAGATTGAACGAGGTATTGGGATACCGACGATCGAATCTCGGGCAAGTAACGTACCGATTGACAAAGGGAATTGTATACGGGGTTGCTTGAATCCTCGACATCGTGGTTCATCCGATGAGATCATCGAGGAGCATGTGGGAGCCAACATGGGTATCCAGATCCCGCTGTTCGTTATTGACCGGAGAGCCATCTCGGTCATGCATACATGTCTCCCGAACCCGTAGGGTCTACACACTTAAGGTTCGGTGACGCTAGGGATGTAGAGATATAATATGCAGTAATCCGAAAGTTGTTCGGAGTCCCGGATGAGATCCCGGACGTCACGAGGAGTTCCGGAATGGTCCGGAGGTGAAGAATTATATATAGGAAGTGCAGTTTCAGCCATTGGGAGAGTTTCGAGGGTCACCGGTATTGTACCGGGACCACCGGAAGGGTCCCGGGGGTCCACCGGGTGGGGCCACCCATCCCGGAGGGACCCATGGGCCAAAGTGGGGAGGGGAACCAGCCCATAGTGGGCTGGTGCGCCCCCCTTGGCCCACCCCATGCGCCTAGGGTTGGGAACCCTAGGGTGGGGGGTGCCCCACCTGGCTTGGGGGGCACTCCACCCCTTGGCCGCCGCCCCCCCTAGGAGATCCCATCTCCTAGGGCCGGCGCCCCCCTAGGGGAGCCTATATAAAGGGGGGGGAGGGAGGGGTAGCCGCACCCTTGAGTCTTGGCGCCTCCCTCTCCCATGCTACACCTCTCCCTCTCGTAGTAGAACGGCGAAGCCCTGCTGCGGTGACCCCTGCATCCACCACCACGCCGTCGTGCTGCTGGATCTTCATCAACCTCTCCTCCCCCCTTGCTGGATCAAGAAGGAGGAGACGTCACGCTGACCGTACGTGTGTTGAACATGGAGGTGCCGTCCGTTCGGCGCTAGGATCTCCGGTGATTTGGATCACGTCGAGTACGACTTCCTCATCCCCGTTCTTTGAACGCTTCCGCGCGTGATCTACAAAGGTATGTAGATGCAATCCGATCACTCGTTGCTAGATGAACTCATAGATGGATCTTGGTGAAACCGTAGGAAATTTTTTGTTTTCTGCAACGTTCCCCAACAGTGGCATCATGAGCTAGGTCTATGCGTAGTTCTCTTTGCACGAGTAGAACACGATTTGTTGTGGGCGTAGATGTTGTCAACTTTCTTGCCGCTACTAGTCTTATTTTGCTTCAGCAGTATTGTGGGATGAAGCGGCCCGGACCAACCTTACGCGTACGCTTACGTGAGACCGGTTCCACCGACTGACATGCACTAGTTGCATAAGGTGGCTGGCGGGTGTCTGTCTCTCCCACTTTAATTGGAGCGGATTCGATGAAAAGGGTCCTTATGAAAGGTAAATAGAAGCTCACAAATCACGTTGTGGCTTTCACGTAGGTAAGAAAACGTTCTTGCTAGAACCCTATTGCAGCCACGTAAAACTTGCAACAACAATTAGAGGACGTCTAACTTGTTTTTGCAGCAAGTGTTTTGTGATGTGATATGGCCAAAGTTGTGATGAATGATGAATGATATATATGTGATGTATGAGATGTTCATGCTATTGTAATAGGAATCACGACTTGCATGTCGATGAGTATGACAACCGGCAAGAGCCATAGGAGTTGTCTTTATTTTTTGTATGACCTGCGTGTCATTGAGAAACGCCATGTAAATTACTTTACTTTATTGCTAAACGTGTTACCCATAGTAGTAGAAGTAATAGTTGGCGAGCAACTTCATGGAGACACGACGATGGAGATCATGATGATGGAGATCATGGTGTCATGCCGGTGACAAGATGATCATGGAGCCCCAAGATGGAGATCAAAGGAGCTATGTGATATTGGCCATATCATGTCACTATTATTATTTGATTGCATGTAATGTTTATCATGTTTTTACATCTTGTTTACTTAGAATGACGGTAGTAAATAAGATGATCCCTCATAATAATTTCAAGAAAGTGTTCCCCTAACTATGCACCGTTGCGACAGTTCGTTGTTTCGAAGCACCACATGATGATCGGGTGTGATAGATTCCAACGTTCACATACAACGGGTGTAAGACAGATTTACACATGCAAACACTTAGGTTGACTTGACGAGCCTAGCATGTGCAGACATGGCCTCGGAACACAGAAGACTGAAAGGTCGAGCATGAGTCGTATAGAAGATACGATCAACATGAACATGTTCACGGATGTTGACTAGTCCGTCTCACGTGATGATCGGACACGGCCTAGTTAACTCGGATCATGTTATACTTAGATGACTGGAGGGATGTCTATCTGAGTGGGAGTTCATTGAATAATTTGATTTAGATGAACTTAATTATCATGAACTTAGTCTAAAATCTTTACAACATGTATTGTAGATCAAATGGCCAACGTTGTCCTCAACTTCAACGCGTTCCTAGAGAAAACCAAGCTAAAAGACGATGGCAGCAACTATACGGACTGGGTCCAGAACCTGACGATCATCCTCATAGCTGCCAAGAAAGATTATATCCTACAAGCACCGCTAGGTGAAGCACCTATTCTCCCTGCAGAATAAGACGTTATGAACGCTTGGCAGACACGTACCGATGATTACTCCCTCGTTCAGTGCGGCATGCTTTACAGCTTAGAACCGGGGCTCCAAAACTGTTTTGAGAGACACGGAGCATATGAGATGTTCGAAGAGCTGAAAATGGTTTTTCAAGCTCATGCCTGGGTCGAGAATATGAAGTCTCCGACAAGTTCTTCAGCTGTAAGATGGAGGAAAATAGTTCTGTCAGTGAGCACATACTCACTATGTCAGGGTTACATAACCGCTTGACTCAGCTGGGAGTTAATCTCCCGGATGACGCGGTCATTGACAGAATCCTTCAGTCGCTTCCACCGAGCTACAAGAGCTTTGTGATGAACCTCAATATGCAGGGGATGGAAAAGACCATTCCTGAAGTATTTGCAATGCTGAAATCAGCAGAGGTAGAAGTCAAAAAGGAACATCAAGTGTTGATGGTGAATAAAATCACTAAGTTCAAGAAAGGCAAGGGTAAGAAAAACTTCAAGAAGGGCGGCAAGGGAGTTGCCGCGCCCGGCAAGCAAGCTGCCGGGGAGAATCCAAAGAATGGACCCAAGCCCGAGACTGAGTGCTTTTATTGCAAGGAAAGTGGTCACTGGAAGCGGAACTGCCCCTAATACTTAGCGGACAAGAAGGCCGGCAAAACGAAAGGTATATGTGAATACATGTAACTGATGTGTACCTTACCAGTACTCGTAGTAGCTCCTGGGTATTTGATACCGGTGCAGTTGCTCACATTTGTAACTCAAAGCAGGACCTGCGGAATAAGCGGAGACTGGCGAAGGACGAGGTGACGATGCGCGTCGGGAATGGTTCCAAGGTCGATGTGATCGCCGTCGGCACGCTACCTCTACATTTACCTACGGGATTAGTTTTGAACCTCAATAATTGTTATTTAGTGCCAAGTTTGAGCATGAACATTGTATCAGGATCTCATTTAATACGAGATGGATACTCATTTAAATCCGAGAATAATGGTTGTTCTATTTATATGAGAGATATGTTTTATGGTCATGCTCCAATGGTGATGGTTTATTCTTAATGAATCTCGAGCGTAATGCTACACATATTCATAGTGTGAGTACCAAAAGATGTAAGGTTGATAATGATAGTCCCACATACTTGTGGCACTGCCGCCTTGGTCACATAGGTGTCAAACGCATGAAGAAGCTCCATGCAGATGGACTTTTAGAGTCTCTTGATTACGAATCATTTGACACATGCGAACCATGCCTCATGGGTAAAATGACCAAGACTCCGTTCTCAGGAACAATGGAGCGAGCAACCAACTTATTGGAAATCATACATACTTATGTGTGTGGTACAATGAGTGTTGAGGCTCGCGGTGGTTATCGTTATGTTCTCACCCTCACTGATGACTTGAGTAGATATGGGTATGTCTACTTAATGAAACACAAGTATGAGACCTTTGAAAGGTTCAAGGAATTTCAGAGTAAGGTTGAGAATCAACGTGATAGGAAAATCAAGTTCCTGCGATCAGATCATGGAGGAGAATACTTGAGTCACGAGTTTGGCACACACTTAAGAAAATGTGGAATAGTTTCACAACTCACGCCGCCTGGAACACCTCAGCGTAATGGTGTGTCCGAACATCGTAATCGCACTCTATTAGATATGGTGCGATCTACGATGTCTCTTACCGATTTACCATTATCTTTTTGGGGCTATGCTTTAGAGACTGCCGCATTCACTTTAAATAGGGCTCCGTCAAAATCCGTTGAGACGACACCGTATGAATTATGGTTTGGGAAGAAACCTAAGCTGTCGTTTCTAAAAGTTTGGGGATGTGATGCTTATGTCAAGAAACTTCAACCTGAAAAGCTCGAACCCAAGTCGGAAAAATGCGTATTCATAGGATACCCTAAAGAAACTATTGGGTATACCTTCTACCTCAGATCCGAAGGCAAGATCTTTGTTGCCAAGAATGGATCCTTTCTAGAGAAGGAGTTTCTCTCGAAAGAAGTAAGTGGGAGGAAAGTAGAACTTGATGAAGTATTACCTCTTGAACCGGAAAGTGGCGCAACTTAGGAAAATGTTCCTGTGGTGCCTGCACCAATTAGAGAGGAAGTTAATGATGATGATCAAGATACTTCTGATCAAGCTCCTACTGAAATTTGAAGGTCCACAAGGACACGTTCCGCACCAGAATGGTACGGCAACCCTGTCTTGGAAATCATGTTGTTAGACAACGGTGAACCTTCGAACTATGAAGAAGCGATGGCGGGCCCGGATTCCGACAAATGGCTGGAAGCCATGAAATCCGAGATAGGATCCATGTATGAAAACGAAGTATGGACTTTGACTGACTTGCCCGTTGAGCGGCGAGCCATAGAAAATAAATGGATCTTTAAGAAGAAGACAGACGTGGATGGTAATGTGACCATCTATAAAGCTCGGCTTGTCACTAAGGGTTATCGACAAGTTCAAGGGGTTAACTACGATGAGACTTTCTCACCGGTAGTGAAGCTGAAGTCCGTCCGAATCATGTTAGCAATTGCCGCATTCTATGATTATGAGATATGGCAAATGGACGTCAAAACGGCATTCCTTAATGGTTTCCTTAAGGAAGAATTGTATATGATGCAGCCGGAAGGTATTGTCAATCCTAAGAATGCTGACAAGGTGTGCAAGCTCCAATGCTCGATTTATGGGCTGGTGCAAGCATCTCGGAGTTGGAACATTCACTTTGATGAGATGATCAAAGCGTTTGGGTTTATGCAGACTTATGGAGAAGCCTGCGTTTACAAGAAAGTGAGTGGGAGCTCTGTAGCATTTCTCATATTATATGTAGATGACATACTTTTGATGGGAAATGATATAGAGCTTTTGGACAGCATTAAGGCCTACTTGAATAAGAGTTTTTCAATGAAGGACCTTGGAGAAGCTGCTTATATATTAGGCATCAAAATCTATAGAGATAGATCAAGATGCCTCATAGGTCTTTCGCAAAGCAAATACCTTGATAAGATATTGAAGAAGTTCAATATGGATTAGTCTAAGAAGGGGTTCTTGCCTGTGTTGCAAGGTGTAAAATTGAGCTCAGCTCAATGTCCCACCACGGTAGAAGATATAGAAGAGATGAGTGTCGTCCCCTATGCCTCAGCCATAGGTTCTATTATGTATGCCATGATGTGTACCAGACCTGATGTAAACCTTGCCGTAAGTTTGGTAGGTAGGTACCAAAGTAATCCCGGCAAGGAACACTGGACAGCGGTCAAGAATATCCTAAAGTACCTGAAAAGGACTAAGGAAATGTTTCTTGTTTATGGAGGTGACGAAGAGCTCGTCGTAAAGGGTTACGTCGATGCTAGTTTCGACACAGATCTGGATGACTCTAAGTCACAAACCGGATACGTGTATATTTTGAATGGTGGGACAGTAAGCTGGTGCAGTAGCAAGCAGAGCGTCATGGCGGGATCTACATGTGAAGCGGAGTACATGGCAGCCTCGGAGGTAGCACATGAAGCAATTTGGGTGAAGGAGTTCATCACCGACCTAGGAGTCATACCCTATGCGTCGGGGCCGATCAAACTCTTCTGTGACAACACTGGAGCTATTGCACTTGCCAAGGAGCCCAGGTTTCACAAGAAGACAAGGCACATCAAGCGTCGCTTCAACTCCATTCGTGAAAATGTTCAAGATGGAGACATAGATATTTGTAAAGTACATACAGACCTAAATGTAGCAGATCCGTTGACTAAACCTCTCCCTAGAGCAAAACATGACCAACACCAGAATTCCATGGGTGTTCGATTCATCACAATGAAACTAGATTATTGACTCTAGTGCAAGTGGGAGACTGTTGGAAATATGCCCTAGAGGCAATAATAAAAGGATTATTATTATATTTCCTTGTTCATGATAATTGTCTTTTATTCATGCTATAATTGTGTTATCCGGAAATCGTAATACATGTGTGAATACATAGACACCAACATGTCCCCAGTAAGCCTCTAGTTGACTAGCTCGTTGATCAACAGATAGTCATGGTTTCCTGACTATGGACATTGGATGTCATTGATAACAAGATCACATCATTAGGAGAATGATGTGATGGAAAAGACCCAATCCTAAACATAGCACAAGATCGTATAGTTCGTTTGCTAGAGTTTTTCCAATGTCAATTATCTTTTCCTTAGACCATGAGATCGTGTAACTCCCGGATACCGTAGGAGTGCTTTGGGTGTACCAAACGTCACAACGTAACTGGGTGACTATAATGGTATACTACGGGTATCTCCGAAAGTGTCTGTTGGGTTGACACGGATCAAGACTGGGATTTGTCACTCCGTATGACGGAGAGGTATCTCTGGGCCCACTCGGTAATGCATCATCATAATGAGCTCAAAGTGACCAAGTGTCTGGTCACGGGATCATGCATTACGGTACGAGTAAAGTGACTTGCCGGTAACGAGATTGAACGAGGTATTGGGATACCGACGATCGAATCTCGGGCAAGTAACGTACCGATTGACAAAGGGAATTGTATACGGGGTTGCTTGAATCCTCGACATCGTGGTTCATCCGATGAGATCATCGAGGAGCATGTGGGAGCCAACATGGGTATCCAGATCCCGCTGTTGGTTATTGACCGGAGAGCCATCTCGATCATGTCTACATGTCTCCCGAACCCGTAGGGTCTACACACTTAAGGTTCGGTGACGCTAGGGTTGTAGAGATATAATATGCAGTAACCCGTAAGTTGTTTGGAGTCCCGGAAGAGATCCCGGACGTCACGAGGAGTTCCGGAATGGTCCGTAGGTGAAGAATTATATATAGGAAGTGCAGTTTCGGCCATCGGGAGAGTTTCCGGGGTCACCAATATTGTACCGGGACCACCGGAAGGGTCCCGGGGGTCCACCGGGTGGGGCCACCCATCCCGGAGGGCCCCATGGGCCAAAGTGGGGAGGGAAACCAGCCCATAGTGGGCTGGTGCGCCCCCCTTGGCCCACCCCATGCACCTAGGGTTGGGAACCCTAGGGTGGGGGGCGCCCCACCTGGCTTGGGGGGCGCCCCACCTGGCTTAGGGGGCACTCCACCCCTTAGCCGCCGCCCCCCCCCCCCTAGGAGATCCCATCTCCTAGGTCCGGCGCCCCCCCTAGGGGAGCCTATATAAAGGGGGGAGGGAGGGGCAGCCGCACCCTTGAGTCTTGGCGCCTCCCTCTCCCCTGCTACACCTCTCCCTCTCGTAGTAGAACGGCGAAGCCCTACTGCGGTGACCCCTGCATCCACCACCACGCCGTCGTGCTGCTGGATCTTCATCAACCTCTCCTCCCCCCTTGCTGGATCAAGAAGGAGGAGACGTCACGCTGACCGTACGTGTGTTGAACATGGAGGTGCCATCCGTTCGGCGCTAGGATATCCGGTGATTTGGATCACGTCGAGTACGACTTCCTCATCCCCGTTCTTTGAACGCTTCCGCGCGTGATCTACGAAGGTATGTAGATGCAATCCGATCACTCGTTGCTAGATGAACTCATAGATGGATCTTGGTGAAACCGTAGGAAAAATTTTGTTTTCTGCAACGTTCCCCAACACAAGGTTCATGTTTTGTTGCTCCTTTTCCCTGTTTCTTCCGCCTGAGCGGTAGTACCGCTCATGGAGCGGTAGTACCGCTCGTGTGCGGGCTGAGCACATAACGGTTGGATTTTTCCCCTCCTATAAAAGGGGGTCTTCTTCCCCATTGAACCTTATCCTTTGAGCTCGTGTTCTTCCCCCATTGTTGACCTTCTTCGAGCTTGCTAACTCTCAATCCCTACATGGATTCTTGCTAGTTTTTGAGGGAGAAGAGAGAGGAGATCTAGATCCACATTTCCACCAATCACTTTCTCCTCTATGTGAGGGGAGCCCCTTGGATCTAGATCTTGGAGTTCTTGGTGTTCTCTTTCTTGTTCTTCCTCTCATTTTCCTCCCTAGCATTAGTTGCTTCAGTGGGATTTGAGAGAGAAGGACTTGGGCACTCTGTGTGCCCTTGCCATTGCAGTTGGTGCATCGGTTTGAGTTCTCCACGTGATACGTGGAAGTTACAAGTTGAGAAGCTTATTACTCTTGGGTGCTTGGTACCCTTGAGCTTGTTCCTCTTGGGTGCTTGGGCGCCCTAGATGGTTGTTGGTGTTCGGAGCTCAATCATTGTGGTGCAAAGCTCCGGGCAAGCGTCGGGGTCTCCAATTAGGTTGTGGAGATCGCCCCGAGCAATTTGACAGGTACCGGTGACCGCCCCCAAGGGTTGCCAAAGTGTACGGGTTCGGTGACCGCCCCCAAGGGTTGCCATTTGTACGGGTTCGGTGACCGCCCTCAAGGGTCCCTTAGTGGAATCACGGCATCTTGCATTGTGTGAGAGCGTGAGGAGATTACGGTGGCCCTAGTGGCTTCTTGGGGAGCATTGTGCCTCCACACCGCTCCAAACGGAGATTAGCATCCGCAAGGGTGTGAACTTCGGGATACATCATCGTCTCCTCGTGCCTCGGTTATCTCTTACACGAGCCCTTTACTTATGCACTTTACTTTGTGATAGCCTTATTGTTTCTTGTCATATATCTTGCTATCACATAGTTGCTTATCTTTCTTAGCATAAGTTGTTGGTGCACATAGGTGAGCCTAGTTGTATTAGGTTTTGTGCTTGGAAAATTAACCGCTAGGTTTATTCCGCATTTGTTCAAGCCTAAACCATAATTATTTTAAAACGCCTATTCACCCCCCCCCCCTCTAGGCGACATCCACGATCTTTCAGGTAGGACATCATCATAATGTGCACATTGTGATCAAGGAGTTGATCACGGGATGATGTGTTACGGAACGAGTAAAGAGACTTGCCGGTAACGAGATTGAACAAGGTATCGGGGTACCGACAATCGAATCTCGGGCAAGTATCATACCGATGGACAAAGGGAATTGTATACGGGATTGATTGAATCCTTGACATCGTGGTTCATCTGATGAGATCATCGTGGAGCATGTGGGAGCCAACATGGGTATCCAGATCCCACTGTTGGTTATTGACCGGAGAGTTGTCTCGGCCATGTCTGCATGACTCCCGAGCCCGTAGGGTCTACACACTTAAGGTTCGATGACGCTAGGGTTATAGGGAATAGATGTACGTGGTTACCGAATGTTGTTCGGAGTCCCGAATGAGATCCCAGATGTCACGAGGAGTTCCGGAATGGTCCGGAGGTAAAGATTTATATATGGGAAGTCATCATACGGTCACCGGAACAATTCGGGGGTTACCGGTATTGTACCGAGACCACCGGAGGGGTTCTGGGGGTCCACCGGGAGGGTCCACCTGCCCCGGAGGGCCCTATGGGCTGTATGTGGAGAGGGACCAGCCCCTTAGTGGGCTGGGCGCCTCCCCCCCTAGGGCCCATGCGCCTAGGGTTTGGGGGAACCCTAAAGGGGGGCGCCCCCCTTGCCTTGGGGGGCAAGGCAACCCCCCTTGGCCGCCGCCCCCTCCTCAGATTGGATCTGAGGGGGCCGGCCCCCCTCTCCCTTGCCCCTATATATATGTGGGGATTAGGAGGGCAGCCGCACCCAAGTTCTGGCGCAGCCCTCCCCCTCTCCCAAGTCCTCCTCTTCTCCTACGGTGCTTGGGGAAGCCCTGCAGGATTACCACGCTCCTGCTTTATCACCATGCCG
>NC_057809.1:561430241-561531833 GCF_018294505.1 Triticum aestivum | reverse complement strand
AGAATAAGCAGACTTCTCTCATAATTTTGCATATTGCAGTGACTTACCAATCAACTAAGTGCAAAATTACCAGCCCCCCGTAGTTTTTGTTACCAACTTTATGCAACAAAACAGAGTACCCAAAAAAATACCTCATTCCCTTGCTACACTAAACATAGATTTTGTGTCTATCATGGAAAAATAAAGACAAAATATAGGAAAGAGGAACCTTTATTGACCACAAAAATCATTCTCTCATACAATGGAAGATGCATTGCAAAAAAGATTTATTTTTCAGTCTACAAGTTATCAATCTGTACATAGTAAAAGTTATCATCCACTTTAGCTAAGTACTAACATTGGATAAAGAAAAGTGCTGCCTTTTAATGGAGATGCTCATGTTGTACTGTAAATTGTCCTGTTTAGTGTTCTTCCCAATCACCCCTGCGATTCTTGCCTTCAAACACCTGTGTAAAGAGTAAACAAAACAATGAGTTTCGAAAAAAAGAGTGAACACGTGTAGATGTATACTAATGTGCAAACGTAAAAATAAAATCAAGCAGGAGTAGATAAATGGATGCTAGCAGAGGAGATAATGCAGAGGATGAAGGAGGAGGTAGAATGCATGAAGAAGGCGATGCGGCGCGCACACCAAGCAGCAATTCAGCATACCCAAACATCATGGTGAAAGGTAAAATTACCAACATTATTGTTTACATATCATCATGGAATGAAAATCCAGTCTTATACTTTACTGTTGAAGTGGATTTGAAAATTAACAGCATTGGTGCACACATATTACCAGGTCCAAAAAAATGCAAATTACCAGGGTTTTTTAGGCATAAAGAATACTTTACTATTGAAGTGGGTTTGAAACTTACCACCATTGGTGCACACATATTACAATGTCCAGAGGATGCAAATTACCAGGGTTTTTTAGGCAGAAAGAATGCTTTACTGTTGAAGTGGGTTTGTAAATTACCAGCATTGGTGCACTCATAATACCAGGTTCAGAGTATGCAAATTACCAGGGTTGTTTAGGAAGAAAAGAAAGATACATTCACTGAATCTTCAGAAAACTACCATGATAGAAAACTGTTATTTATCATGTAATATTCCACTAATCTACCAGGCCAAATTGCAGGTGCTCGGGCAATCAGCGCAAACAACAGCTTGCCCAGTGGTGGAACAAGTGCATATAGTGCTGGAACAAATGCAAGCACATGAGCTAGGAGCCTTGGAGAGCAGACAATAAGCGAACCAGCAACTCCAGAATCTGCTGGGATCGATGCTGATATGGAAGGAAGCAACATGGAGGCATATTCCACACCTAAGCCATCTTTACAAGGGACAAAATTTGACACCCTGGAGAGCGCACATGACCACTACAACACCGACGCGCGCAGGACTGGCTTTGCAATTAGGCAGCAATTCAAGAAAGAGAGGGTTGATGGAACTATAAGCAGGGTGCTACTAGTTTGTACAAAATATGGCAAATGATGAAAGGACAGGGATGAGCTGCAAGATGTGGAAAACCCAGCCAGGATTGTCAAGAAGAGGAAAAAAAGAAAGTTGTTAGGACTGAATGTGAAGTGCACATGTACCTATCCCATGATGATGCATGGTGGACTGTTGACCGTTTCGAGGACACCCACAATCACGCCCTGATCAAAAAGCCGTCCCTAACAAAATTCTTATCATCACATCGATACATTCCGAAGGAGGAGCATGACTTCTTGAGGGTTCTGCACGGATGCAACATTGAGACTGCGAGGCAGATGCAGCTGATATCATGGTTCTACGGAAGCGCTAAAGACATACCCTACACGACACAAGACATTGCTAATCAACGAGCTAAGTTCCTCTTAGAGCACCGCCACAAGGACATTGGGAGCACAATTGCATACTTCCAAGAGAGGGCCAAAGATTCATATTTCTACTGGAGAATCAAACTTGATGATGAGGACAGGGTTGAGAACTTGTTCTGGATAGATGGCGCATCACGCAGGGCATATGCAAAGTGTAATGACTGTTTGTCGTTTGACACGACATACATGACAAACATGTACAAGATGCCGTGTGAACCATTCATTGGAATTAATAACCATGGTCAATCCATCCAGTTTGGGTGTGGCTTCGTTCGAAACGAACTAAAGGAAAACTTTGTGTGGTTGTTTAACACATTCCTCCATGCAATGGGTGGTGTTGCCCCTAAAAACATCACCACAGACCAGGACTTTGCAATGAGGAGTGCGATCGACGAGGTCTTCTTGAACATAATACACAGAAATTTCCGCTGGCATATAATGAAGAAGGCGCATGAGAAACTTGGAAAACTTATGGCTGATGATAAACCACTAAACAAAGCGTTCAAAGACTGTGTCGACAACAGCTTGACTGGTACGTACCTAAACTGTTGACCCATTTTAATTACCATGCAGCAAACTTGAGAAAGCCATATGAATATATGTGATGCACAAGTTACCATGTGTGGGTCTACACAAGTTATCATGATCTTGTTGGCTATATTACCAGGGGGCATTTACATATGTTGATACCAACTTGTGGTTTAGAAAAGTTACCAGATCTGGAAAAACTGTTCAATAAAGTTACCATCTAACAACTAAGAAAAGTTACCAACATACTTGTACTTTAATTACCAATGATTGTGTATGATGTTGTGATTGTCTCATGTTTTGTGTATCACAGAGGAAGAGTTGGAAAACAAATGGTGGGCAATGATGGATGAATATGGCCAGATCGACAATGAACATTTTCAATGGCTGTGGGAAAATAGGAAATGTTGGGCCCCAATGTACTACATGAAGCATTTCTTTCCATTCTTGCAGACAACTGCAAGGAGCGAGGGATTCAATGTTGTGCTCAAGAAGTATGTGAACCCCAACAACTCACTAATTGAATTCGCAACTCAATACACCGCAATCCAGGAGAAAGTAATGGTGGTTGTGGCGAAAGAGCAAGTGGACACAATTTACAAAGAGGCAGACATGTATTCGTTGAACCCAATCGAGTTACAGATGCGAGGGATATACACACAAAATCTGTTCTCCAAGTTCCAGGTAGAGATGAAGCTAAAGACTGCTTATGGATGCAACACTTTGCAAGATGGAACCTTCAAGATGTGGTCGCTCCGAGTCATACTACCAAAGTATGGGGATAGGGACTACCATGTGCAGGCGAACAAGAATGAAGGGGTATACTCATGCACTTGCTGCAAGTTTGATCGCGATGGGCTATTGTGCACACACATACTACGAGTAATGGAACAGATTGGAGTCTACGAGATACCGAGGAAGTATATCCTGGATAGGTGGACATGGGATCCAGAAAAGGATCTTGTTCGGCCTGATTACCAACAGCCAGCAGTTAATAAGGGTATGACAGAAGAAGGAAAAAATATCATGAGATATACATCTATTCTGAATGATTTCAAGGAACAAGCAAAAGAGGCTTGCACTACTGATGAAGGGATGGCATTGGTAAGGAAACATGTTAGTGCTTTCAGAGACGACATGGATGCACTAAAAAAGAGGCAGCTAAAGAAAGCAAGAAAGGAAAAATATGAGGGAAAAGAAGAACAAATGTTTTCTTCACCACCAGGGACTAGTGCCACTGAAGGTGTCCCAGTAGCACATCAAGGAAGCATTCCTGTCACGCATGTGTCTGGCAATATTTTCCAGTTCCAGGGCTCACATGCCGAGGGATCCCAATCATCAAACACAAGAGTGATACTAGACCCACCAAAGTCTACTACGAAAGGGCGTCCGAGAGAGAAAAGATTCCAGCACCCATTTGACATTGTAAAGCCAAAAAAAGAGAGGAAGTGTAGAGTCTGCGGGTCGATAGATCATGATAAACGCAAATGTACCTCAACCATCCCGCACTGAGAAATGCAAGTTAGATGGGCATTGAAAAATCCAAGTTAGAGATTTTACTTATGAATTTTACCCATTTTATTGTGTAAAACAGTGTCGAGACACCATGTAATGAAAAGTTATCAGCACATGTAAGTTATCGTCCAAAATGTAATGGGGATTTTCAGAAAAAGAGAATGAGATTAGTTATCGTTCTTTGTTTGTGAGCAAAATGTTATGACGCAATGAAAAATAAAGTTATCAGCACCTGTTATAGTATGTTATCAGCATTGACTATCATAATTATCAGCAAAAATGTATAAAAAAGATAGTAATCAGCCCAGTAAAAATGTATGAAACTATCATCATTCTTAATCATAAAACTTATATTGGTGCAAATTTCTCACATCAATTACTCCTTATTGAACAAGTGATAGCGCCATCGCGTGCATTTGTTAAGAAGATGGTCCAGCCACATGCTTGTCAATATCTTCCTCAGCGCCGGGATCTGCTCCTTAGTTATTGTTGGGATATTTTTACCATCCCAGAACTCCAAGATCTTGAACGCGAAGAAACCGCAATCAGTGTTGTAAGTAAAAAATAAAAAATGTGTTAAAAAGCAAAATAAGATAAGCAAAAAGGTGAATGAACTTTTAAAATGCTACACTACTAAGTTACCGGGTATTTAGATGGAAAAAAATGATGGAGTACTAGCCAAAAAAACTAACCCATTGTCCTGTTTGAACACACCGATGTACACCAGATCATAGTCTTGGATCTGCTTACTCGAGTCCTTGTACGCAATCAACCAGGCTTTTATAATCTCATTCATAAGCTTCGTCGCATGTGTGATGAGCGAAGGGCTATCTTGTGGACGAAGAGAATCAAGAACTTTAAATCGTTTTGCCTTGAGATTAAGGCACAAGACATACCAATGCCCGTCCTTTGGTAGACGTCCCAACTTTTGCAGTGTTGGAAACAATAGCTGTTAAAAAAATGTGAACACATGAACACAATAAGTTATGAAGTTATCAATGCATTTACAGTTAAAAAGGCAAAGTTATCAGGACACTGAAAACATATGTTACCAGTAGGCATACATGAAAGTTACCACAGAAAGGAAAAATGTGAACACATGAACACAAGAAGTTATCAATGCATTTACAGTTAAAAAAGGCAAAGTTATCAGGACAGTGACAACATATGTTACCAGTAGGCATACATGAAAGTTACCACAGAAAAGTAACATAACTAGGTACCAGCTAAAATTCTTTAATGGTACGATGTCTGACAAAACCAAAATAAGAGCCTGATAAAATTGCCTGTTAGACCACCTAAAAAACAGCTTGTACGATTTAAAAGAGGAAAAGTATGTAGTTTACGTAAAAAATTGTACCTAATTTTGGTGACTAAGTATGTAGTTTGCATCACGACGAAAATGTTTGATTATGAACTTGCTCGTCATATCATGTATGTGAAGATATACTGACAGCAACCATGGAAAGATGATCTTCCCTGGGGGTACATAATCAGAAAGAATTCGGATGTGGAGCTCTGCAGTATTATTCGAAACTTGACCACCTTCTATCACACTATTAGCAAGCTCCTCCAATGTGACCCACCGCCCATCGATGTCAATAACCCTAATACTGAAAAGCAAACAAAGAAAAAAAATAGTATATAAGCAAATGTTTTGCCGGTGAGGGGTTAAAATACTAGAGAAAAGGAAAACAGTAAATGTCATTAGTGTTTTATCTTGGAGTCAACTGAATCAGTGGTGTGCTTGATAACTCCTGCGTAAATAACCTCTTCGAGTGCAGATGCTGTGAGGCCACAATATGGAGGCAGTAGGAACTGCGATGGGCGGCTTACCCTAACTTTCCGAATGTACGATTTAGGAGTCACACTGGCTGAATGATTACCATAGGGAGGTTGAATAACTGGTCTAGCAAATTCAGGGCTGGTGGGGTGGTCTAGAAGAAAAGTGAAGGGAGTTATCAGAGTTGGGAATGACGGAAAGAAATATTATGGGGAAACAAAAAGCAAAGAAGTTATCAGAGTTTAGAACAGTAAATTATCAACATGAAGATAATGATGTTATCAAGGTTGGCAGTAGGAAAAAGTTTGTTAAATAAAATCTTCCTATCAGTACCTTTTACAGAACTGTAATTTGCTTTTTCTCTAACAGTGGCACGTTCGACTTCTTCAACCCACATAATTACATCTTCGTCTTCAACATCCGCATCATAAACTTGAAATCGACGCTCTTCAAAAAGTTGCGATCAGGTCAGTTTGTGAACTGACAAAAGGAATGTCAAATATGTGGAAAAACAGCTAAAGAAAAAAGTGATAGATAATACAGAATGATCATATAATTACTGTAGAGAGAAAAAGGGAAGAAAATGAGGGGGGTCAGGATAGTTAGGGACAGCATAAATGTATTAGAATGGTTTGTCTGTGTGTGTAGGGAAAGGAGGGGGAGGGGTGTATTTACAGCATCAATAAAGGAAACAAAATGGTTGGAGTTATCAGCATGGTGATAGCAGAAGTTATCAGGGTATGATCACAAATGTTACCATTTAATTAACTAGTTAGAAAATAATTATCAGTCAGATGTTAGTAAAAGTTACCAGGAAAAATGAACAATAATAATCACGTATAATACATCCACACACCAGACAACATAAAAAATAAAAGAGCGCAAATGTGAAACGGAAACACATAATTCATTACATAGACACACGCAAAAGCATAAGTCATTACATGTGAGAGGGGGGGGAGGTTGTCCATACATAGGATAAAAGAGCATAAATATACACACAAGGATCAAACTAAAAGCATAAAAAAGGTCTTCGAAAAGCAGACATCCATCCCATCACTCTTTTGTGATAAAAGCGAAGACACGTATATGCCTTCACTTACCAAGGTCAGCAGGCTCAGAGCCTGAAACCGGATTGGAGTCAGTAGGATTATCTTCTGCATTCTTTAAATCTCGTGGTGCTGCCGCTATATGATCAATTGGGGATGCTGCTGCTCGGTCTTGGGGAGCATTGTTAACCGTTGGGACCACTGTTGGTGCTTGAGTTGTCGAAACAACCGCTGGGGGCGGTGTTGGTACTGCTGCTGGGACTGCGGCCGTCGTAATAATATCTGGTCCGGGAGGTGTGGGGCCAAAATCTAGGCCAAGAGAGCAAGATGGTGGGGTGAAATCCCAGTAGGCCCTATCAGCAACAACATCTTCTACATCTGCATTAATGCTGAATTCTTGGGCGGCGACTTGGTCATCTCCAGGTTGAGCTTCAACAAACACTGCATCTTCAGTTTCAACTGGTTCTGCCACATTGGATTGGGAAGATTGAACTTGATCTTGAACAAAACATGGTATTTTGAAAGGAGCTTGGTCATCTTCAGCTACAGCAGCGGTCATTGGAGGAGCAATTCCTTGAACTTGATCAGCAGAAGTTTCAGCTACGGCAGCGCTCGTTGAAGGAGCAATTCCTTGAGGTTGATCGGCAGAAGTTTCAGCTACAACAACGCTCATTGGAGGAGCAATTCCTTTAGGTTGATCAGCAGAAGTTTCAGCTTCAGTGCCAATAACAACATTGGCAATTTCTTCTACCACTTGAGTAATAGTGGCTGCTGCCGCGAGCTCATCCACAGCTCCAAAACTAGCATCTGGTGAATTCCTCACAGGGGCATTATCTTGCACAACAGCTATTGGAGAACTGACCACGGGGGAGTCTTTAAAATCATCTTTCGCTTTCTTGGGAGAAAAACAAGGAGAAGACCTAGTTGCAACTGCAATTGTAGAAGACTTCTTAACCTTCCTCACAGTAATCTTGGTCTTCTTGCTGCACACAAAGAAAATTAAACATGGACATCAACAGCTTATAAAAACAGTAGTTACCAGCTTATATTAACATTAGTTATTAGATTATATTTGCATACAACAGCTAAAAATAACATTAGTTACCAGCTTATATTGACAGAAGTTAACAGCTAAAAAATAACTTTAGTTACCAGCTTGTATTCAAATTATTTGACAGCTTAGGGCCAACTTGGTTATCCACATAATGCAAAAAAATCAACATCGTCACGAATCATTAATGAAGATGGTAACTATGAAGATAACAAAGTTACCAACAAATTTATCATGCTAAAAAAATAGTAAATATTGTAAGAGCTTTGACTATAAAAACTACCAGTCATTCCCGTAGAGATTATGATGCCATGCATAAAAGAGTTAAATTACCGGTATATATTCACCTAATTTACAAATGAAAAATAAACAAATAGAGAAAATCATTTAGATATCATATAGTGAGGAAAAATAACATTCATAATCACCTGTGTGACATGTCAGACGAGTCAACATCTGTCGAAGAACGCGCAGGATTACTAGGTATCTCCTCAGATGTGACACCCACACTGCTAGACCGCGTTTGCTGAAGGTCGGCAACACTAATAGATGGAGCATTCGAACACCTGACAAGTTATTATTTGAAAAGGATATAGTGCACGTGAGAAAAATGTTACCGTAGACAAATAACACATGCTTACCAGCATATAATTACTAAAATTATCATGCAAACAAAGTTAAACTACATATTGTTCAAACAAAAAACTGAAGTTATTATCGTGAAAATAGCTACTGAAAGTTATCAGCCTTACCATGATATAATTACTATCATTTCTAGAAAAAAACACAAGCTTGTTAAGGAATAGAAACTATCCAGACATATTTACTTCTAATTATCAGAAGCTAGGTGCTAGAAAAATTTATAACACAAAAGAGTAACAACAAGTAAGTATGTACACAAAGAAAAATAACCATGGACATTACCAGCTTATAAAAACATTAGTTACCAGCTTATATTAACATTAGTTATCAGATTATATTTGCACACAACACCTAAAGTGTAACATTAGTTACCAGCTTATATTGACAGAAGTTACCAGCTATAAAATGCAATATAACAAATGAAAATAAAAAGAAATCAACTAGCAGATGATAAGAAACTCACTTGCAAGGATGTTGCTTCTTCCGCGTGGGATTGACAATTACTGAGTTAGTGCCCTTATCAGGGCCTACAATGCCAAGCTCATTGATGACTATTGCCTTGATAGAACGATGTGTATCATCCAACGACGGCTGGTCAGAAACAGTTGTACCAGTGGCCATGGGCGAAGAAGGTAGGCGTAATTTCTTGCGACACCTGGAATATTGCTTTTCCAAGTTACGGACAAGAGAAGAACCGCACCTCCTCATAGAAGCATCAATAGCAGCCTCGTTTTGAGTATCCGTCATATCTGGCTGGTTATGCAATCCATCACTAGATACATTCCCAGAACATGCAGTAAGCATAATCTGAGACTCGAGAGGATGATCGGTTCCTGCAGTAGCAGTTCCATCAATTCCGGCTGACCTTACCGACACATTGGCAGTTGCAAACATGGTTGCACCCACATCTGCATTCGCTGCGCCACTACCTGAAGCATCATGGGCATTCGGTCCAGCACTGCCCCACTACCTGAAGCCTCATAGGCGTTCGGTCCACCTGAAGAACCATGGTAGTGAATGTGAAAATCTAGATCTTCGTCAGAGTGACCATCACCGCCACCATCACTATCCTCGTGATTAGAATCTGAACCTTCGACAGTTTGCTTGCCGGTATGTTTTACTTCACGTGAGCGGGATGTAGGACGGGTGCTTGCAGTCTTCCCGGCAGTCTTCCCGGCAGCAGAAGATAAACCCTTTAGTTGGCTCTCTAACACACGGGACATCCATGAGCTGTCTTCATCATCCAAGGACATGAACTCATTAACAAGACCACCCAGGAGGCCAACCATGCCGGACGAAAAGCGACCCACAATAGCAGAAGCTTTAGCAAGTTTCTGATAGAAAATCACGAATGAAAAAATAAATAATCAGGTTGTGAGAGACATTAATTACCATGCAAAAACAACTAAAAATACCACACAAATATAAGTTCAAAATGAAGTTATTCCAAAGTGAGAATATAAAAAAATAAAAGTTGCCATCCTAAAAACAGTACAAGTTACCAGGTCTTTATAACAATATTTACCAGGAAAAGGAAAACAAAAATACCCAAACGCACAAAAAAGATTAAAAATACCTGTTTAGAACAGTTTTGCGGTGCATGAACACGCATGAATTTATCTAGACCTTGTAAGCCACCAAACAAGCAATAGTCTTGACCATATTGGGGCTTAAGCTGAAAAAATATGATAAAAAACAAATTAAGATCTCGATAAAAAAGATGGCAATACATAGAAGGTAAGAAAAATGACGAATGGGAAATTACCGGTAATTTCCCATAAGAAAGCTTGTCCCTCTGGACATCCATCCGGAGAACTTTCGATGCCAACTCATTCGTCCACACATTAATTGCAAAAGGACCATTAGGCAAGATGATACCAAGGCCAGTTAAGTCAATAGCATCTATATACAGAAGCTGGAAAAACAGAAAAGGTCATTACAATCTAGCTGTTTGGTGGAATAAGACGTACAATCCAAAATATCATGAGAACAAAAAAAGAATAGGGGGACTAACATTGTAGAATAGGAGGCAGCCCGTCGTAGGCTTTCCTTTTGAAAGGGCTTTGTGAAGCTGATCCGCAATAAATTTGCACCAGTTGAGGTTTTTTACATTGCCAATATTTTGCTGCGAAAAAAAGAAAGCACATAAAACATAGAGGAATGTATGCACACAAGTTAGCAGGGGACATAAGTAGATACTTATAACACTGTTAAAGCATGGAATCACCAAGTACATAAGCACACAATTACCACATTATTGAGAAGTAAGTCAAAATTACCATATTGCAAGGCATAAATAAATTATCAGGTGCATTACTAGATAATTACCACACTTTTAGAAAAAGTTATCAGGCGCATTACTACATAATTACCACACCATCAGAAAAAAGTTATCAGGTGCATCACTATGTAATTACTACACCTTCATAAAAAGTTATCCGGTGCATTACTATATAATTACTACACCTTCATATAAAGTTATGATGTGCATTACTACATAAATACCACACTTCAGATCATAGAAAAATCAAAGGGACAGATATTACCACACTCCAAAAAACAGGGAAAGTTATCAAAGTGCATATGTGTATAATCATCAGACTAAGAAGCAAAAAATTACCAGGTAGAAAAACCAGAAAAGAAAAGAGATAAAAAGCGTGAACTAGAAAGATAGCCAGATGTGCTTACCAACACAGGATACCATCTGGTGCTGATCTTGTTGGAAGTCGTCGGCGCCATCACGGTGCTGGCAGCAAGCACAAGCCACAAGCGCTTGAAATTGTCGTCACGACGATTAGTGCTCAAGATAAGGTTTAATACATCCACAGTTTTATGAGCATGTCCAAGATCACCAAAAAGATCTCCCGCAAGCTCAAGCTGTGCATCTGAAGGAACCTTGAAATCCACCGCAATATCACCTCGGGGCACACCCATTATACGATGCACAGACTCTTCATTGACCGGTAACCTTCCGCGACCAGGTACAACAACCTCACGGGAATCAGGGTCGTATAGACCAGCAATCCATTAGAAAGCCGATTGAATAGATTATCACACTTGATATTCTGCAGACTAGTGAAATCCATGTCATCGATCGCAGCCATTCTCTCATCTGACATATCCTTACGGCAGTCACAAGAGCACTAGGAGAAGCCCTATTCCGATCTGCGGGAGGCTTATGCTTCTTTAAGGGGTTCACCTCCTCAAAGTCATCATCTAATTTGCACTTCCTTGGCATTGTGACCTGACACACAAAAATAACAAAAGAGAAAAAAGTTGAATTAATAGTCACACACATATTCTTATGATACATTGGTAACTTGTGAACATACAAACAAGACAACTCATCCACAACGGAGAATGACAAGGACATGTGTGCTTCTACTAGATATTGAATACCTGAATTTCTGTTTGCTTATAATACACTGATAAAAAGTATGAATCGGGCAAGATAACTTATGCAAATTAGGGATGGCAACAACTTATACACAAACACATATATTGGACATCACATAACTAAGTATTCAGTGACATGATAAATTTTACAGTGGACTCCTGATAAATTGCCACTGATGATAATATTCACAATTAAAGTTCATGTGAGCTAAATGATGGCACATCCATCAGTTAGAAACACAAAAGGAACACAAAATGCATCATGAAAACGGGACACGAGTGCTAACAAAGATCAGGGAAAACCCTAGAAATCATAATCATGAATGTATACATAATGGTTTTGCATCTAGAGAAAACCCTAGAAATCAGAATCGAGCCGTGTGGCAGAGGGGATCAGTTCAAAAATTACGGCAACTAGCCACGAAATCAAAAATGGCAAATTAATCACTGGAACGATGTGCATGCGAAATAGGGCCTCACAAATAGCATCTGCACCACAAATTGAACGCATTGGGCGCATTTCTCGTCTGTTCTAACATGTGACCATCCCGACGAACATCCCGCCACTAATGGCGTCGAGAAACAGAGCACGAACTACTGGAGGCGGATGTGAGGGCGATTGAGTCGATGTTCACCGGTGGAACAGAATACTAGCGCCGAGAATCGGCCGGAGAAGGCGCCGCCGCTCGCCTTCACGGAGAGAGAGCGGGGGCGGAGCGACAGAGAAGCAGGCGCGCGATTACCAGACGATTTGAGGCGCACGAACTACTGGGATGTGAGGGAGATTGAGTCGATACTCACCGGTGGAACAGAAGACCAGCGCCGAGAATCGGCCGGAGAAGCCGCCGCTGCTCGCCGTCGACGGAGAGAGAGCGCGCGCGGAGAGACAGAGAAGTGGGCGTGCCGTTACAGAGTAAATGAGGCGAGTGGTGGGGGAGGGAATAGTTAAGTCAATCGCACAACATGGGAGACGGTTCGAGCGAAGCGGGCGACGAAGAGATGGCCCACACACCAGCGATAGACAAATCGAAACTACTCGCTGGAACGTTTCGCGTCCGTCGGATTTGCAATTGACGTCATCCAGGTGGTGTGGCGATTTTGCAATAGGGCACAGGGTTGCCAAATACATTTTTCCTATTATGAATTATTAAATCCTACTATCCTAGTATGGTACGTTAGTGTTGTCTGTAAAATAGTGAATTAATCTATTAATCACGGTGATTGCATTAGGATATTGGATCTGCATAATTTAGCAACTGAACAAACGATCAAGGAAATTGGCTCCGCCATACATCCTTGCTACTTCACACCCTTCCTGCAAATTTTGGTGATCAATTCCGGATTAGATCAGACGTGACGTCGGCGTGATCGTGAGCTCGTTAATTCTCCGGCCAACTAGCCAAGGTTAGCACAACTAACAACTACTTGCTCATCTCGATTAGTTCCCACCTTATACCTATCACATTTGTACATCAAATTTCAATTCTTGTCATTTTTATGATTTATATTTATCAAGAGAAAAGGGTCGCCAAACACCAGAAATATTATTTCAGCTTAATTGTCGAGGGCATGTTTTCAAAGCAAAACGATAGACGACTTGCTTGAGCATTGCATGAAAACTTGCTTCGAAAGGAATTCACAACTGAATTCTCTTCTAATGAAATTGTTAATATACTTTATGTTATTGAAAATCATTGAGATTATATAACTAATTCAAATGTAACTACCACATGTCTATACTATATAGCAATGAAGCGGTATTTTTTTTCAACTTTGCTTGGCCCCCCCTATGTCCAAATCCTAGCTCCGCCCCTGATTGCCGTAGAGCGAGGGGTGGTGGGCGTGTCAGAGCAATTGGGGGGGTGTGCGGGGGTATGAGAAGGCAAAGAGGCCAGGGGAGAGGTTTGTTGGGATTTATTGTACGGACTAGCCTCCCAACGCGAGAGGAGTAGTAACAGGAGGCGCAGGCTGATGCCGCCTACAACCACCAGCTCCTCCAGAAGAATCTGCAGACGGAGGAGCAACTCGCTGACGGCAAGGCGGTCACGCCGGACGGGGACATGGCTAAGCAGGAGGCGCTGCTCGAGTCGTACCGCACCACCCACGACATCCGCCTTGCCCGCTAGCGGTACCACCAGCGGGTGGCGGAGGTGGCAGCCGCCGGCAAGGAGTGCGACGGCAAGGTGGAGGAGGCGGTCTTCGACCTGGTTCATTAGCAAAAGTCTCGCCGTGTGCTGAGCATTGGGTTAGCATTGGGTTATCTCAAATACTCTGGACCAAACACTTTCACGGCTACCTTTGTAAATTGTTTGACGAAGAAGATTGAAGTACTCTCTCTCTCCCATTGCCAAGTTGTCATCAATGGAATCCATCGGAATACCTTATGTCATCATGCAACAATGCGGCAGTGACCTATTGCTCAATGTTATGTCCAAGAGCTCTAGCACAGTTCCTCCTTTGAGCGAAGGATTGATCATGTTGTTTCACAACATTGCAAATGTGAGGAAACAAGCTCATGGACATCCTAAACCAGCGTCGAAAGTGCCTCTCTAGATAGGGAGGTATTGTGGCAAAGTAGTTGTGCCACAATCGGTCGCCGGCCTCTTACCGTTCTCTCCATAGAAACTCACAACCAAAAACCGAACCTCCGTGCTTCAGCTTCTTGTTCTTGTGCATCATCACAATCATAGCAATATCTCCCTCCCCGATGAAATCAAATTTCCCCATCTAACAAGGAATCATTGTAATAGTTGGAGTCACATGAACTCAAGTACGGATGAAACTATCTATCAAGCTATAGTTCTACAAGGACAGTCCATTCTACAAATGCATAGAAAAAACACAAACAATTTTTTTACGTTTGTAGATATTCCATCAAACAACTAGTGTGCGAGGAGGAGCAATCCGGCCGACGAGTCGTCGATGGCTTGCGGCTTCCTGGAGGGGGTGGGCAATGACCACTGGAAGTGCTCCTCAACGTGGGGAAGGCATCTATGCATCCAGAAGTCAGAGACGCCGCGCCGTTGCCGCTCAAATGTCACTGGACCTCCGCTCGGCCGCGACAGTGGGGCTACCGGCTATGGTGCTCCGTCGGATGCTAGGTCACCAAGTAGGGGCATAGACGAATGGCCATGGCCACTACGACGACGAATCGACACGGGCGGAGGCCAAATCGGGGCGGGCAGCGAGGCCGTGGGCGGCTAGAGGAGGAGTACTACGGTTGGGAAGTACTTCGGGGCATGCGGTGGAGCGGCAGTGGTGGCCTACGGTGGTGGATTAGCGACTGCGGCGGCGGTGGGCGTGCGGGTCAGACATGTTCCGGCTGGAGGCGGGTGAAAAACGGCTGAGCACAGACGATTTGTGGCAGCCTTGCGCTTTTGCGGTTGCCGCATATTTGCCGAACGCAGAGCCACTTTTTGGGCTGCCCTTTTTTTTGCAAAAAAAATTGGTATTGGGCTGCTATTGGAGGACTTTTTTTGCCCCTTCATGCCCTAAAAACGCCTTGTACCCAATAATAAGGTAGCGTTGAAGATGCTCTTACCTTTTTAATAATGGAATATATTAATATCGTGAAAATACCAATTACATCAAGCCTCTGGAACAATGTAATGTCGTAAAGACATTAAGGATGCACACAACCAAAACACACAAAAAACAAGAATAAAAAAACACCGCTATACTGATCAATTCCTTATAGGTAGAACCACCACCTAGACAACACCTGAAGTACAAATTCGTCAAACGCGATGCCTCCAAGAAGAAAACAATGCACAAGCACCGTCATCGCCCGATCATATATCTTAGGTTTTCATCTTGGAGAAGATCCATGCTTCCAAAACAATGCCTTCAATAAGGTCACTGCTAGACTCAATCAATTAAGGCCAGACCTTGGGTTTTCGCCCTGAAAGTTAAGACTCTGTACTCTGCTTGTGTTACCGCCCCCACTTGCCGATGCCACTGCTACGAATCACGAATCACCAAGCAGACTCCTCATCGCCACCAAGACTCGATCTGCCATTACAAGGCCTTAGACCTCAGCCACCATGCCGTTCTTTGTCACTGTCTTCATCATAAAAATCGAAATACAGATGCTCTTACATGGTTGACTGGCTCTTAATCGAGTGTTTTAAGGAAAGACTCTGAATCCAATAGCATGGTTGCGTGCCAATTCGAATCACTCGGTTGCTAAACAGGAGTGCGAAGAGCAACATAAGTACAATATGTGTTACGAAACGATGACCAAATATTACATTACCAATGCTGCGCGGATTACATGTGTGACAGTGTGACACGAACCACATAACTTCCCAACACAGTGACGATCCATTACAACAGTAGTAGTAGTAGTAGTAGAACCAGATGTAATCTACTGTCCTCGACAACACCAATGCACAAACAAGTAGGGAGAGAAAAAAAGCCCACACACTGTACAGTACACAGACATAGCGGACCGTTATTACATACGTGCTTCATGACGCGGGAGCACCGTGCACCTTGTAAGCTCTTCTAAGCTTCCGCGGGAGCACCGCAAAAGCAGAGGAGCTTCGCGATGCGCTTCATGACGCCGCCGCGCCTCGCCGGCGGCTTGCTCTGCTTCGCCTTCCCTTCTTCAGCGCCGCCACCGTACCCCTTCTCCATGGAGACAGAGAGCCAACAAATATTACTAGACAGAAGAATGATCTGTTGAGGAGGAGGAGGAGGATCAGAGCCAAAAACACTTCACGGCACCAACACTCGGCAGGGGAGACGTATAAATACACCCATGTCTCTTGGAAGAACTGCACGGCCAGCCATTTTCACGCCATTTTCGGGGTTAAAATCAGGCAAATGCATGGTAAGTACGTACGTGTGACTGGGCGCTGGGTTTCTTGTCTGCTCCTCCAGCTCTGTAACTTCACGCTGATGTCCCCAGTTGCACCGCCGTTGCATTCTCTAAATCCTTTCGGCCTTTTTCTCCAAAAACGTACGGGCGTGTCCCCTGCGGAAGAAAATGTCCGTCCATTTTCGGTCACCGTCTGCTGATCATTTCGCGTACAATCACTTGACTGCAACTAGTGAGCTAGTGCCGCCGGCGACCAGGCAGGTGTATGGAATGTTCCAGCCCTTTGGGTCGATCCAAGTCACGCCGAAAGTGAACAAGTAGACAGAAGGACGTCATTTTCCGGCGTGGCTTCAAAAGAGAAAACAACCTGAAAAATGGCTTGATCAGTTGCAAGGCAATTCATTCGCATGGTTTGGTTAAGCGCTTTTGCTAATCTTCAGTTGCATGAAAATTTGGTTCCTGCTTGACTCCGCGTAGATGAGATTCCATGATCGAGTGGCTTGTTCCCGTTGAATATGGCAAATGTATGTATTCTGTATGTAGTTTTTTTGACATTATATATTACCACTATATAGTGTACAAAATATTGTCCATCGGATGAAGCTGATCCAACGGTTGTGAGATGGCAAATCTAAGTAGTGTTGGCCGTTGGATATTCTCTTTATTACACTGGATTCTGCTACGAGAAAATTCCAGACACCATGCATAATATGCACAAACCTCAAAGCAAATAAAGTTGTCATTCCTTTTAATTTTTTATTTACTATGCACATTGTGCACACAAAATAATAACTTATTTTTTTTTTGAAAAACTTCCGATCTATTCATCTTCAATCATGGCAGTACAACAAACACTAGAAATAATAAAAATTACATCCAGGTCCATAGACCACCTAACGACGACCACAAACACCGAAGCGAGCTGAAGGCGCGCCACTGTCATCGCTCCTCCCTCGTCGGAGTCGGGCACAACTTGTTATAGTAGACAGTCGGGAAGTCGTCATGCTAAGGCCACATAGGACCAGCGCACCAGAACAGCAACCACCGCCGATGAAGGATAACGTAGATCGAAAGGATCCAATCCGAAGACACACGAATATAGACGAAAAACAACCAGATCCGAGCAAATCCACCGATGATAGATCCGTCGGAGACACACCTCCACACGCCCACCAACGATGCTAGACGCATCACCTGAGCGGGGGCTAGGCGGGGAGACCTTTATTCCATCTTCAGGGAGTCGCCGCCGTCTCGTCTTCTCGAGCAAGACACAAATCCTGACAAATATGAAAGGAACAACTAACAACGGAGCCCCCTCGCCGGCCCTTGTCAGAATCCACCTCGCCTCCATGGCCCTAGGGCCACCGGAGATGAGGCAGACCTGTGACGGAGCCGGCAAGAGGCACAAACCCTAGCTTGTTTGATGGAGTAGGATGCGGCTAAGTTAATAACTTCTTACTTGTTCTAGAATTCCATACTATAACTTGACAAGTTTGTTTCCTTCCAAAAGAATGGTCTTTTCTTACGTTATGATTTGTTCAAGGCTAAGGCAACATCTTTCTAAAATCCATTTATATTTCCAAATAGAGTACTTAGCTATTTGTACACTTAACTTGAGTTTTGTGTAGTATATATCACATAGTTATATAATATTCTATAACTATGATTCAATTCTCATTGAGACGAACGACATATCGAATCTACAACTTATACTTAACGGAATTGTGACTCTAAATATACACCTTAGCCTATTATAGTATTGTATATCAGTACTCGGTCGTACTTTGGTTATCTAAACTAACCTGCACAACATGTGTAGTTTACTATTCCCTCCGTTTCATAATATAAGAACATTTTTGACACTAACTAGTGTAAAAGACGCTTTTATATTATAGGACGGTGGTAGTAGTATAAAGAGCCCACCTGGTGGTAATGTGTCAGAATGCTTGTGTGCGGTTGTTTGGCTATGTGTGCACCTACACCTGCGGAAGGAGGTACCATCCATGTGAGGCACGATTCCACCAATTCATTTTTGGTATATCAATCAAATATTAATCTCCAGCATGATTTTTTAATGCATTGGTTATAAATAATAGACTTACTCGCATAACATTATATTGATGCCTTAGAGTTGCACTACCTTTTACTTGTCCTTGCACATTAAGGAACAATGCTCCGTTTTGAGAAAAAAAACATTGGGAAACATTGCAAGTTCTATATTATTTTACTTGGGTCTTTTTAGTTCTTTTTATTCCTACAGGTTTGTTTTCTTTCTATCAGGTAACTCCAAACAAAACTTCAATCTATAATATTTATATTTTTTATTTTTTCTCACCTTTGCTATTTCTTGGCACTTGTTTATTTTTATCTCAATTTTTTGGCCCTCCAATTTTCTCATAAATTCGTGCGCTATGAGTGTGATGCATCAAGCCCCTGACAATGTTATTTGCTTGTTTGAAAAAAAGTGGAATTCATGCTTGTGTTTTTTTTGTAGAGAGAGGTGCCAAAAAAGCAGAGGTTGTAACCTAAATATCATGCGATACAACTAATCACATTTGTCGGCTGGTCTCCTTAATTCGTATCCGTTCTTAAAATGCATTACTTTAGAAGTGTTCTTGCATAAAATGGAATTGTGCAAGTTTTGTATAACTTGTGTGCAAGTTCTGAACATTGCACTTTTTATTGTGGCTCTGTTTTTATTAGGGTAATATTATTTCATAAATTCAGTCTACTATACTAGAATTTTGGTATTTTATCCTTTTGTTTAACTTTCAATCGGGAAATAATATTCCAAAGATTATATATACCATAGCAACATTTTTGTATTTCATTCTTTGTTCTTTTAAATATCAAGAGGGCCTTTTTCCGCCGTTCATTTTTATCTCTCTTATTATCACCCATTTCGAGTCATTTATTCAGAAACAAGAATACTTAGAGGAGACACGAAACCAGAATCCTATAGCAAATGAAAAAAAGCAAATACAACATGTTATAATCTTTTTAGTTTTATTTTTTTGTCATGGTAATATTATTCCATGAGTTCTGTCTACTACAATAGAATCAGTTTGTTTAATTTTCTATCAGGAAAAATGTTATTCCAAAGATTATATATACTATAGCAATATTTTGGTATTTTATTCTTTGTTTCTTTTTAAATATCAAGAGGGGATTTTTCCGCAATTCATTTTTATCTGTCTTATTATTACCCATTTTGAGAAATTTCTTCAGAAATAAGAATGCTTAGAGGATACACAAAGCCAGAATGCTATAGCAAAGGAAAAAAAAGCAAATACAACATGTTATAAATTATTTTCAAAAAGATAGATAACCTTAAATTATTGTGACATTTATATGATCCAAACATGAATTAAGGTAATAAAAATAGAGTGGCTGAATATGCCAGCCACACAAACGACAACAGACAAGAAACAAGAAATATGAAGCCAACATACAAGATACAAGAAATGTGTCTTAATAGTAGGCAGAAAAGCATGGCGACTGGACATTCTAGGAAGAAATATATGTTCCTCGATATCACAAAAACAACACTTTGCGTAATGCTGGCATCTATCATTTTTCATGTTGTCTTTTTTTACCCGAAAACCATAGAATAATAGTTCTACGGTAAATTTTCAATAAACCATAAAAGTAATTTACAAGGGGAAGGAAAAAAGGAAGAAACAGAGGAAAAGACAGTCCAGAAGGCCTAACCAATGCCAGTTCTAGGTATAGAAACCGTGGAATTACATATTGTTATCTATCCATTCTGAAAGCTCTTGAATATGTTTCTCTTTAACTTTGTATCTAAGCAACTTGAGATCTTGTTTAAGATAGAATTTCGTTCGGATCACCTCTCAATCAATCTACCACATGAAAATTTTGATTTTTAGCTAAATTTTTTCATTTCCAAATCAACCTATCTTGGAACGGCCAGTCATCATTAATGAGGTCCGCTTACATTGGTTGACTGAAATGATCCCAGAAATGGTGAGATTCTTTTTTTGAAAGACCCAACGCTGCTGGCATTCATATATTAAGCAGGAAGCAACAAAAAGAGCAAATACATGGTGAAGATCCTAGGATCAAGTGGCCTAAAGGAAAATAAAGATTACATTAGCCAATTCCGGTCGAAGGTTCTGCAAAAGGCCGCGATAGGCATTTTGCCCCAGCTTGGCGCCACAGCTGAATAGCACGATGACATGCAGCCACAATGTCACTCCCTAGCGCCTTTTTTGCACGAAAAGTGCAGTTGTTCCGTTCTAGCCATATCTCCTAGAGCACCAAGATGATAATGGACTTGATCCCCTTCCGGCCTTCCCCTGGAGTGGCGGCAATTGCTTCAACGATTTGAGTCACCATATTCAGGCAGCTCCATACACTTGGCCTCACAGCCCGGCATCCTGACCATGTCGCCACCTTTTCCCAGACCTCCTTTGTGATCGGGCAGTGCTAGAAGAGGTGAACCTATCACTCTAGGTTTCTGAAACAAAGGTGACAGAAATAGTCGTTGCACCATCCTCGCCTTTGCAACCGATCATTGCACCACAACCTGTTGAGATGCACCAGCCAGGCAAACACTTTTGACTTCCCCGGAGCTCAGGCATCCCAAATCAAGCTTTTGAAACATGATCGATGCGTCCCCTGGAATTGCGCCTAGTAGGCCGAGGCAGCAGAGTAGCTGCCATCAGTCGTCCAGTTCCATCTAATGGTATCATCGACCTGGGGGTTTAGCATCAGGCGGACACTGGCAATCATCCTCGCCATGGACAGCACGTCTTGGAGCAGAGGGGCGGTGTCCCTGTGCGCCAAGTCTCTGATCCAGGAGTCGTCGACCAGAGCGGCTCTAACCGATCTCGATTTCCACCTTGAGTGCTTGAAAAGCCTGGGGAAAACATCCCTAAGAGGCTGCCCATTGGCCCATGAGCAGGTCCAGAACCCTGCCTTTTCTCCATTACCTAATGAGATAGAAGTTGCAGCTGTGAACATGGCCCTGTCCGTGACATCACAGGGTGAGTCCATGCCCAGCCAGGCTCGATCAGGGTTTTTCCATGTGTACCAGAGCCACCGAAGCCGTAGCACTCGGCCATACTTCTGCAGGTCGAGGATGCCAAGACCGCCATGCTCGATCGGGGTACACACCTTTGCCCAATTAACTTTCCATTTGCCCCTGTGATCATCTCATTGTGCGCCCAAAGGAACTTTCCTCTGGATTTGTCAATCTCTTTTAGAAGCTTCTTCGGCACCCGCAGCGCGGTGAGGGTGAAGGTCGGCCGCGAGGTGAGGACCGCACGGACTAGCACTCGACGTCCGGCAATGGTTAGCAGCTTCGTCTTCCACCCCACCAGCCGAGCTCGGATGCGATCAAGGACGAATTGAAGGTGCACAAGCCTGAGCCTTGCCGGTATAATCGGTAGCCCCAGGTATGTTATCGAGAAGGACTTCATTTGTCCCCCAAAGCTCTGCAAAACCTCGGCCATATTGATGTCCTCGCAACGGATGTGCGTCGCAGATGATTTAGCGAGGTTAATCTTGAGACCAGTTGCATCCCCAAAGCCATGCAGAATACCCATGAGGGCCTCAATCTCTTCAGCGATTGGGTTTGCAAAGAGGACAACGTCGTCCGCATAGAGACTGACATGCAGCTTCAGCTCTCTTCCCGGCAAAGGGTTTATGATGTTTCTCTCTGCTGCAAGCCGAAGCAGGCGATGCAGTGGATCAATTGCCCGAATGAATAGCAACGGTGAGAGGGGGTCCCCCTGGCGCAGCCCTTGTTGGTGCAGCAACTGCACTTCGGGCACCCATTAAGCATGACAACTGAACTGGAGGTCGACAACAGCAGTGCGATCCAATCCCTCCATCTGGCACTGAAGCCCAGATTTTGTAGCAGTTCAAGGAGGTACTCCCAAGATACACTATCAAAAGCCCGGGTGATGTCAAGCTTTAATAGGACCGCTGGACTTTTCTTCTATGCAGCAGCTTGACACCATTATGCACGTACATGAAGCTATCATGTACGCATTTTGACTTTAAAAAAGCAGTCTGAGCCGAGGAGATGATGTTGTTAATCACCTTGGAGAGCCAGATGGCAAGATTTTTGCAATGAGTTTGGCTATGGAGTGAATGAGCCTAATTGGTCGATAATCCGCTACACTCGTCGCACCCTCCTTCTTTGGCAGCATAGTCACCAGGGCCGTGTTGAGCTCACTAAAACCCTACACCACAAGGCTGTAGAACTGCTGAAAAGCCGCCATAATACCCTATTTTATCAACCCCCAACATGACCTGAAAAATGATACGTCTCCAACGTATCTATAATTTTTGATTGCTCCATGCTATATTATCTACTGTTTTGGACTATATTGGGCTTTATTTTCCACTTTTATATTATTTTTGGGACTAACCTATTAACCGGAGGCCCATCCCAGAATTGCTGTTTTGCCTATTTCAGTGTTTCGGATAAACAAAATATCAAACGGAGTCCAAACGGAATAAAATCTTCGAAAACGTGATTTTCTCATCGAATGTGATCCAGGAGACTTGGACCCTATTGCAAGGGATCAAAGAGGTGGTCACGAGGGTGGGGGGCGCGCCCCCCTAGGGCGCGCCCCCCTGCCTCGTGGGCCCCTCGGTGCTCCACCGACGTACTCCTTCCTCCTATATATACACACGTACCCCCAAACGATCAGAACAAGAGCCAAAAACCTAATTCCACCGCCGCAACTTTCTGTATCCATGAGATCCCATCTTGGGGCCTGTTCCAGAGCTCCGCCGGAAGAGGGCCGTCATCACGGAGGGCTTCTACATCATCCTAGCCCCTCCGATGAAGTGTGAGTAGTTTACCTCAGACCTTTGGGTCCATAGTTAGTAGCTAGATGGCTTCTTCTCTCTCTTTGAATCTCAATACAAAGTTCTCCCCCTCTCTTGTGGAGATCTATTCGATGTAATCTTCTTTTTGCGGTGTGTTTGTTGAGACCGATGAATTGTGGGTTTATGATCAAGTCTATCTATGAATAATATTTGAATCTTCTCTGAATTCTTTTATGCATGATTGGTTATCTTTGCAAGTCTCTTCGAATTATCCGTTTGGTTTGGCCAACTAGATTGGTAGTTCTTGCCATGGGAGAAGTGCTTAGCTTTGGGTTCGATCTTGCGGTGTCCTTACCCAGTAACAGAAGGGGCAGCAAGGCACGTATTGTATTGTTGCCATCGAGGATAACAAGATGGGGTTTATCTCATATTGCATGAATTTATCTCTCTACATCATGTCATCTTGCTTAAGGTGTTACTCTGTTTTTAACTTAATACTCTAGATGCATGCTGGATAGCGGTCGATGAGTGGAGTAATAGTAGTAGATGCAAAATTGTTTCGATCTACTTGTCACGGACGTGATGCCTATATACATGATCATGCCTAGATATTCTCATAATTATGCACAATTCTATCAATTGCTCAACAGTAATTTGTTCACCCAACGTAGAATACTTATGCTCTTGAGAGAAGCCACTAGTGAAACCTATGGCCCCCGGTGAAAGTGCAACTATTCCTAGGTGGTTTTGGTAATTCATAACAACATATAGCTCATTGAGCTAATGCTATTCCAAGATGACTATTTCAGGAAAGCTCAATGATTGGCATGGCATGGATGTGAAAGTGGAACCCTCAAAATGCTAAGGACAAAGGATTGGCTCAAGCTCAAAAGCTCAAGACTCTTCATTTTATATTTTAGTGATCCAAGATCACATTGAGTCTTTAGGAAAAGCCAATAATATCAAGGAGGGATGAGGTATTGCTTAATGAGCCTCTTGCTTCATGTGCTTAGTGATATGCTCCAAAATCCTCAGCTACTTTCCCATATCCACATATGACCTAAACCCTAAGCCAAACTCGGTCCTACCGATTCTTTCTATCCGGCGCCACCGAGTTTCACTTGTCATAAGCCACTGCCAAACCCTAGCAATTCGGTTCTACCGATAGGGATCTCGGTCTCACCGAGATGGGATTGCAAACTCTCTATTTTCCTTTCATAACTTTTTGGTCTCATCGAAAGAGCGAATCGGTCCCACCGAGATTGCAATGTGAACTCTTTGTTTCCCTTTTGTAACTTTTTGGTCTCACCGAAAGAGCAAATCGGTCCCACCGAGTTTGCCTGACCAACTCTCTGGTTAGCTTATTACCAAACTTGGTCTCACCGAGTTTGTGTAATCGGTCTCACCGAGATTACGTTATGCCCAAACCCTAACCATATCGGTCCTACCGAGTTGCATGTAAGTCCCACCGAAAATCTCTAACGGTCACTAGGTTTACCTTTTCGGTCCGACCGAGTTTGTTGATTCGGTCCCACCGAGATTGGAAAACTATGTGTAACAATTAGATTTTGTGTGGAGGCTATATATACCCCTCCACCTCCTCTTCATTCATGGAGAGAGCCATCAGAACACATACACAATTCCAACTCATATGTTCTAAGAGAGAACCACCTACTCATGTGTTGAGACCAAGATATTCCATTCCTACCATATGAATCTTGATCTCTAGCCTTCCCCAAGTTGCTTTCCACTCAAATCTTCTTTCCACAAAATCCAAATCCTATGAGAGAGAGTTGAGTGTTGGGGAGACTATCATTTGAAGCACAAGAGCAAGGAGTTCATCATCAACACACCATTTGTTACTTCTTGGAGAGTGGTGTCTCCTAGATTGGCTAGGTGTCACTTGAGAGCCTCCGACAAGATTGTGGAGTTGAACCAAGGAGTTTGTAAGGGCAAGGAGATCGCCTACTTCTTGAAGATCTACCGCTAGTGAGGCAAGTCCTTCGTGGGCGATGGCCATGGTGGGATAGACAAGGTTGCTTCTTCGTGGACCCTTCGTGGGTGGTTGCTTCTTCGTGGACCCTTCGTGGGTGGAGCCCTCCGTGGACTCGCGCAACCATTACCCTTCGTGGGTGGAGCCCTCCGTGGACTCGCGCAACCGTTACCCTTCGTGGGTTGAAGTCTCCATCAACGTGGATATAGGATAGCACCACCTAACCGAACCACGGGAAAAACATCCGTGCCTCCAATTGCATTTGAATTCTCCAAACCCTTCCCTTTACATTCTTGCAAGTTGCATGCTTTACTTTCCGCTGCCAATATACTCTTTGCATGCTTGCTTGAATTGTGTGATGATTGCTTGACTTGTCCTTCAATAGCTAAAAACTGCCAAGAACTAAAATTAGGAAAAGGTTAAGTTTTTATTTGGTCAAGTAGTCTAATCACCCCCCCTCTAGACATACTTTCGATCCTACACCCGGGTCTATTCTCATCATATCAATCTCCATCACTTTTATATTGTTTTGCTATTTACTTTGCCTTTACTTTTTACTTTGCATCTTTATATCAAAAATACCAAAAATATTCTATCTATCAGATCTCACTCTCGTAAGTGACCGTGAAGGGCTTGACAACCCCTAATCGCGTTGGTTGCGAGTAGCTATCGCTTTGTGCAGGTACGAGGGACTTGAGAGTGGGCTCCTACTGGATTGATATCTTGGTTCTCAAAAACTAAGGGAAATACTTACGCTGCTCTGCTGCATCATCCCTTCCTCTTCGGGGAAAACCAACGCAAGCTCAAGACGTAGCAAAAAACATGCCATTGGAACCGTCCGGGCCAGGTGCTCTATCCTTTGGCGAATCCTTGATTGCAGCCCAAACTTCCTCCTCCATGAAGGGGTTGTCAAGCCCGACTGCAGGCACCTGGGGAAGATGCATCGGCTACCAGTCCAGGGTCCTGCCTTGCTGTGTCCGCGCACCCAGGATTGCAGCAAAATGATCGTCGATCACCGTAGCCTTATCCTCGTGAGCTAGCATGATCTTCCCTGGTGCTGGATTGAGTGAATGAAGTTTTTTCGCCGTCTAGACGTCAGCTTGGCATGGAAAAACTTCGTGTTGGCATCCCCGAGTCGCAGCCTTCGAACCCTAGCTGCTTGTCTTTTTCGTGCCTTCTCTATTGCTGCTAAGCCGAGCTGCCTAATTTTCAGCAGTGTTCTAAGGTGGTGTTCTACATCCGTCAGTAACCGGCTTTCCTGTGCGACGTCCAGCCAAAGGATCACCCCAGTTGCAATATGAAACTGAAGTTTAGTGATACGTCTCCAACGTATCTATAATTTTTTATTGTTCCATGCTATTATATAATCTGTTTTGGATGTTGATGACCCACAAGTATAGGGGATCTATCGTAGTCCTTTCGATAAGTAAGAGTGTCGAACCGAACGAGGAGCAGAAGGAAATGATAAGCGGTTTTCAGCAAGGTATTCTCTGCAAGTACTGAAATAAGTGGTAACAGATAGTTTTGTGATAAGATAAATTGTAACGAGCGACAAGTAACAAAAGTAAATAAAGTGCAGCAAGGTGGCCCAATCCTTTTTGTAGCAAAGGACAAGCCGGAACAAACTCTGATAATAGGAAAAGCGCTCCCGAGGACACATGGGAATATCGTCAAGCTAGTTTTCATCAGGTTCATATGATTCGCGTTCGATACTTCGATAATTTGATATGTGGGTGGACCGGTGCTTGGGTGCTGTTCTTAGTTGAGGTTGCCATGTGCTTTTATGGTTGGATGCATAAAATCTCAATGCGAAAGAACGCCACTTTATATTGCCCCTTGTGATATGAACCTTTAGTATGCAGTCCGTCACTTTTATTACTTCCACATCACAAGATCGTATAAAGCTTATTTCTCCCACACCAATCAATCATACATGTTTAGAGCAATTTTTATTGCTTTGCACCGATGACAACTTACTTGAAGGATCTTACTCAATCCATAGGTAGATATGGTGGACTCTCATGGCAAAACTGGTTTAGGGATTTTGGAAGCACAAGTAGTATTTCTACTTAGTGCTAAGAATTTGGCTAGCATGAGGGGGAAAGGCAGGCTCAGCAAGTTAGAGGATCCATGACAACATACTTTATCTCAGATATAATAAAGACATAACTCATTACGTTGTCTTCCTTGTCCAACATCAACTCTTTAGCATGTCATATTTTATTGAGTGCTCCCAATCATAAAAGATGTCAATGATAATATATCTATACGTGAAAACCTCTCTTTCCGTATTACTTCATATTAATTGCAACAATGACCAAAGCTATGTCTGCCAATTCCCAACAACTTTTAATCATCATACTCTTTCTATGTGAAGTCATTACTCTCAATAAGATCAATATTAACTCTTTGTTTCTTTTTATTCTTTTTGTCTTTTCTTTTATTCACCCAAGATCATGGCAAAATAATCAAGCCCTTAACTCAACACCAATCTTTATTATATATACCTCACGGACTCGATTACAAAGAGAGATCATAAAGCAAAACTCAAAGCTAGATCATGCCATAAACTTTATTCTACTAGATCAAGATACTACTAATAGGATCGAACTAAGAAAAACGGTAAAGATAGGAGTTGTGATGGTGATACGATACCGGGGAACCTCCCCAAGCTTGGAAGTTGCCAAGGGGAGTGCCCATACCCATGTGATTATATCTCCTTCTTTGTTGGTGAAGAAGGTGGAGGTAACAGATAACCGCACATCGAGCGTAAGAGGTCCTCCAGCTTGCGAATAATGCCCTTGAGTGCGACAATATGCTCCTTCAACAAAATATTTTCTTGTGTGAGATACTTGTTTTGTATACGAGCTAACTCAATCATCTTGAAAGCTTCAATCTCAGTTGGGGTAAGAAGGTTATGATCAATTTGAAGGATGCCTTTTGCTGCTGGAGCTTGATCCTCCGTGGCCTTCTTGGTCCTTTCATCCTTGTTGACCCTCGTGGGTTCTTCCCTCTTCAGATCTATCTTCATTAGCCAAGCATCGTTGTCACCATTGTTGGAGGAGGGAGATGACATGATGCCTAGCCTGGAAAACCCTAACAGAAAACAGCTCGAAACAAGAACAAAGGAGGTTTGCGTGATATGGGAGTCAAAACCTTCGGGAGGTTATATAATGAATTTTTACCGAGAAAAATACGTATCGTGCAAGAAAACGGAGTCTGAAGGGCACACGAGGTGCTCACTAGGTAGGGGGGCGCGCCCAGGGGGGTAGGGCGCGCCCACCACCCTCGTGGGACCCTCGTGTCCTTCCCGGATTGCTACTTATTTTTCTATTTTTCTAAATATTCCAAAACGGAGAAATATTGCCTTAAAAATTGTTTTGGAGTCGGTTTACTTACGTACCACATACCTATTCCTTTTGGAGTCTGAAATGTTCCGAAAAGTGTCCCTTATGTATTCCTCCGGGGTTACGGTTTCAATAATATTGGTTTCAACATTTATGGGATTACCTGAGATATAATGTTTAATTCTTTGACCGTTTACCACCTTTGGATTTGTGCCTTCAAAGTTGTTGATCTTTATTGCGCCAGAATGATAGACCTCTTCGATAACATAGGGGCCTTCCCATTTAGAGAGAAGTTTGCTTGCAAAAAATCTTAAACAAGAGTTGTATAGCAATACATAATCACCTACATTAAACTCACGCTTTTGTATCCTTTTGTCATGCCATCTTTTAACTTTTTCTTTAAACAACTTGGCATTTTCATAAGCTTGGGTTCTCCACTCATCAAGTGAGCTAATATAAAATAACCTCTTCTCACCGGCAAGTTTAAAATCATAGTTGAGCTCTTTAATAGCCCAATATGCCTTATGTTCTAGTTCGAGAGGTAAGTGACATGCTTTTCCATAAACCATTTTATACGGAGACATACCCGTAGGATTTTTGTATGCAGTTCTATAAGCCCATAATGCATCATCAAGTTTCTTAGACCAATTCTTTCTAGACCTATTAACAGTCTTTTGCAAAATTAATTTGAGCTCTCTATTGCTCAACTCTACTTGACCACTAGACTGAGGGTGATAAGGAGATGCAATTCTATGATTAACATCATATTTAGCAAGCATTTTACGGAAAGCACCATGAATAAAGTGTGAACCACCATCAGTCATTAAATATCTAGGGACTCCAAACCTTGGAAAAATAACTTCCTTAAGCATTTTAATAGAAGTGTTGTGATCAACACTACTACTTGGAATAGCTTCTACCCACTTAGTAATGTAATCAACAGCAATTAGAATATGTGTGTATCCATTAGAGGCAGGAAAAGGTCCCATATAATCAAAGCCCCAAACATCAAACGGTTCAATAACAAGTGAATAATTCATAGGCATTTCTTGACGTCTACTAATATTACCAATTCTTTGACATTCATCACAAGACAAGACAAACTTACGGGCATCCTTGAAGAGAGTAGGCCAATAAAAACCAGATTGCAATACCTTATGTGCAGTTCTATCTCCGGTGTGGTGTCCTCCATAAGACTCGGAGTGACACTTGCGTAGGATCTGTTCCTGTTCATGCTCAGGTACACAACGTCTAATAACACCATCTACTCCTTCTTTATAAAGATGTGGGTCATCCCAAAAGTAATGTCTCAAGTCATAGAAAACCTTTTTCTTTTGCTGGTATGTGAAGCTAGGTGGTATAAACTTAGCAACAATATAATTAGCATAATCAACATACCATGGAGTACTACGAGAAGTACTTATAACATTTAATTGTTCATCAGGAAAGCTATCATTAATAGGTAGTGGGTCATCAAGAACATTCTCTAACCTAGACAAGTTGTCTGCAACGGGGTTCTCAGCTCCTTTTCTATCAACAATATGCAAATCAAATTCTTGTAGCAAGAGAACCCATCTAATAAGTCTAGGTTTAGCATCTTTCTTTTCCATGAGGTATTTAATAGCAGCATGATCAGTTTGAATAGTTACTTTAGAATCAATAATATCAGGTCTGAACTTATCACAAGCAAATACAACTGCTAAAAGCTCTTTTTAGTAGTAGCATAATTTCTTTGAGCATTGTCTAGAGTCTTACTAGCATAATGAATAACATTTAATTTCTTATCAACTCTTTGCCCTAGAACAGCACCTACAGCATAATCACTGGCATCACACATAATTTCAAAGGGTAAATTCAAATCAGGTGGCTGAACAATAGGTGCAGAGACTAATGCTTTCTTAAGTATTTCAAATGCTTCTACACAATCATCATCAAAGACAAATGGTATATCTTTTTGCAATAAATTAGTCAGAGGCCGAGAAATTTTTGAGAAGTCCTTAATGAACCTCCTGTAAAATCCAGCGTGACCAAGGAAACTTCTTATACCTTTGATGTCCTTGGGACATGGCATCTTTTCAATAGCATCAACCTTGGCTTTATCAACTTCAATACCTCTTTCAGAAACTTTGTGCCCCAAGACAATACCTTCATTAACCATAAAGTGGCACTTTTCCCAATTCAAGACAAGATTCGTTTCTTCACATCTCTGCAAAACTCGGTCAAGATTGCTCAAGCAATCATCAAAAGAGGAACCATAGACGAAAAAATCGTCCATGAAAATCTCACAAATCTTTTCACAAAAGTCAGAGAATATAGCCATCATGCATCTTTGAAAGGTAGCAGGTGCATTACATAAACCAAAAGGCATACATCTATAAGCAAAAGTACCAAAAGGGCATGTAAAAGTAGTCTTTGATTGATCTCTAGCCGACACAGGTATTTGAGAGAAACCAGAATAACCATCTAGAAAGCAATAGTGTGTATGTTTGCATAATCTTTCTAGCATTTGATCAATAAAAGGTAACGGGTAATGATCTTTCTTAGTAGCTTTATTTAATTTGCGGAAATCAATTACCATCCTATAACATATGATAATTCTGTGTGGAATCAATTCATCTTTATCATTAGGAACAACAGTAATACCTCCCTTCTTAGGGACACAATGGACAGGACTTACCCACTCACTATCAGCAACGTGATAGATTATACCTGCCTCCAGAAGCTTTAGTATTTCTTTTCTTACCACTTCTTTCATTTTAGGATTCAGACGTCATTGAGGATCACGAACTGGTTTGGCATCTGCTTCCAAATTTATTTTATGTTGACATAGAGTGGGACTAATGCCCTTAAGATCATCAAGAGTATATCCAATAGCAACACGATGCTTCTTCAGAGTTTTCAATAATCTTTCTTCTTCATGCTCTGAAAGGTTAGCACTAATAATAACAGGATATATCTTCTTTTCATCAAGGTAAGCATATTTAAGATTATCAGGAAAAGTTTTAATCTCAAACACGGGATCACTCTTGGGTGGAGGAGGATCCCCTAAAATTTCAACAGGAAAATTATGTTACAGAATAGGTTCCTGTTTAAAGAATACTTCATCTATTTCCCTTCTTTCATTCATGAACATATCATTCTCATGGTCTAGCAAATAGTGTTCTAAAGGATCACTAGGAGGTACGGCAATAGAAGCTAGACCAATAATTTCATCTTTACTAGGTAATTCTTCCTCATGATGTTGTTTACTAAATTTAGAGAAATTAAACTCATGAACCATATCATCCAAGCCAATAGTAACAACATTCTTTGTGCAATCTATGGTAGCATTGACAGTATTTAAGAAGGGTCTACCAAATATAATGGGACAAAAGCTATCTTGTGGGGAACCAAGAACAAGAAAATCAGCAGGATATTTAGTTTTCCCACACAAGACTTCAACATCTCTAACAATTCCAATTGTTGAAATAGTATCTCTATTGGCAAGTTTAATTGTGACATCAATACCTTCTAACTCAGCAGGTGCAATTTCATTCTTAATTTCTTCGTATAAGTCAATAGGTATTACACTAGCACTAGCACCCATATCACATAAGCCATGATAATAATGATCTCCTATTTTAACAGAAATAACATGCATGCCTACCACAGGTCTATGTTTATCTTTATCACAAGGTTTAGCAATTCTAGCAGTTTCACCTCCGAACTGAATAACATGCCCATCAATATTATCAGACAAGAGATCTTTAACAATAGCAATATTAGGTTCTACTTTAACTTGCTCAGGAGGTGTATAAGTTCTAATATTGCTTTTACGAACAACAGTTGAAGCTTTAGCATGATCCTTTATTCTAACAGGGAAAGGTGGTTTCTCAATATAAGAAGTAGGAACAATAGGATCATTATAAGTGACAGTCTTTTCTTCAACTTTAATAGGTGCAGCTACTTTTACTTCTATGGGAGGATGATATTTAAATCACTTCTCCTTAGGGAGATCAACATAAGAAGCAAAAGATTCACAGAAAGAAGCTACTATCTCAGAGTCAAGTCCATATTTAGTGCTAAACTTACGGAAAATATCGGTGTCCATAAAAGATTTAACACAATCAAACTTAGGTGTCATACCTGACTCCTTACCTTCGTCGAGGTCCCAATCTTCAGAGTTGCGTTTAATTCTATCCAATAAATTCCATCTGAATTCAATAGTCTTCATCATAAAAGAGCCAACACAAGAAGTATCGAGCATGGTGCGATTGTTTTCAGAAAGTCGAGCATAAATTTTTTTAATGATCATTTCTCTTGAGAGCTCATGATTGGGGCATGAATATAACATTGATTTAAGCCTCCCCAAGCTTGAGCGATGCTTTCTCCTTCGTGAGGCCAGAAATTATATATATAATTGCGATCATGATGAACAAGATGCATAGGGTAATACTTTTGATGAAATTCCAACTTTAGTCTTTTATAGTCCCATGATTTCATATCATCACATAGCCTATACCATATCAATGCGTCTACCTTCAAAGATAAAGGGAAGACCTTCTTCTTAGCAACATCATCGGGTATACCTGCAAGCTTAAATAGTCCACAAACTTCATCCACATATATTAAGTGCTCATCAGGATGCTTTGTTCCATCTCCTTTAAAAGGGTTAGCTAGCAGTTTTTCCATCATACCCGAAGGAAATTCAAAAGGAGTTTCATTTTCAATAGGTTCAGTAGGTTGAGGAGCAACTCTTTCTCTACTGGACGGGGTGAAGATACCCCGAACAAGCCCCTCAGAGAATTACTTTCCCTAGTAACAAGTGACAGTAAATTTTAGTACACTATATAAATTTTTCCTTACCAAATTCCACCTACCAAAGGCGCTACACTCCCCGGCAACGGCGCCAGAAAAAGAGTCTTGATGACCCACAAGTACAGGGGATCTATCGTAGTCCTTTCGATAAGTAAGAGTGTCGAACCCAACGAGGAGCAGAAGGAAATGATAAGCGTTTTTCAACATGGTATTCTCTGCAAGTACTGAAATAAGTGGTAACAGATAGTTTTGTGATAAGATAAATTGTAACGAGCAACAAGTAACAAAAGTAAATAAATTGCAGCAAGGTGGCCCAATCCTTTTTGTAGCAAAGGACAAGCCGGAACAAACTCTTATAATAGGAAAAGCGCTCCCGAGGACACATGGGAATATCATCAAGCTAGTTTTCATCACGTTCATATGATTCGCGTTTGATACTTTGATAATTTGATATGTGGGTGGACCGGTGCTTGGGTGCTGTTCTTACTTGAACAAGCATCCCACTTATGATTAACCTCTATTGCAAGCATCCGCAACTACAACAAAAGTATTAAGGTAAACCTAACCATAGCATGAAACATGTGGATCCAAATCAGCCCCTTACGAAGCAACGCATAAACTAGGGTTTAAGCTTCTGTCACTCTAGCAACCCATCATCTACTTATTACCTCCCAATGCCTTCCTCTAGGCCCAAATAATGGTGGAGTGTTATGTAGTCGACGTTCACATAACACCACTAGAGGCTAGACAACATACATCTTATCAAAATATCAAACGAATACCAAATTCACATGACTACTAATAGCAAGACTTGTCCCTTGTCCTCAGGAACAAACGTAATTACTCACAAAGCATATTCATGTTCATAATCAGAGGGGTAATAATATGCATATAGGATCTGAACATATGATCTTCCACCAAATAAACCAACTAGCATCAACTACAAGGAGTAATCAACACTACTAGCAAACCTACTGGCACCAATCCCGGACTTTGAGACAAGAATTGGATACAAGAGATGAACTAGGGTTTGGAGATGAGATGGTGCTGGTGAAGATGTTGATGGAGATTGCCCTCTCCCGATGAGAGGAGCATTGGTGATGACGATGGTGATGATTTGCCCCTCCCGGAGGGAAGTATCCCTGGCAGAACAGCTCTGCTGGAGCTCTAGATTGGTTCCGCCAAGGTTCCGCCTCGTGGCGGCGGAGTCTCGTCCCGAAAAGTTCCTTCTGATTTTTTTCTCATCGAAAGACTTCATATAGGAGAAGATGGACGTCAGAGAGCCACCAGGGGGGCCACGAGGTAGGGGGCGCACCCTAGGGGGGGGGCGCCCCCACCCTCGTGAGCAGGGTGTGGGCCCCCTGGCCTTCATCTTTGGCGAGGATTTTTATTTACTTATTTTAAGATGTTCCGTGGAGTTTCAGGACTTTTAGAGTTGCGCAGAATAGGTCTCTAATATTTGCTCCTTTTCCAGCCCAGAATTCCAGCTGCCGGCATTCTCCCTCCTTATGTAAGCCTTGTAAAATAAGAGAGAATAGCCATAAGTATTGTGACATAAAGTGAAATAACAGTCCATAATGCAATGAAACAATTCCTTATTTAACACTAACTTAAGTTTTGTTTCCCTATTTAACACTGAAAAACTTTTTCTTCCCTATCTAACAACGAATCTAAATTTTATGCCTTTTATAACACTCTCATCCATTTTAAGCATAAATGACACCTAAAAAGACCTTTTTTCCCCTCATGTGTTATGTGTGTGTGCGAGGCAGTAACACACATGCAACATCAGTGAGAGAGGGCAGTAGCACACACAGCAGCACATACACACACCCGCAAAAAAGCAGCACATACACAAGAAGCAACAGACACGCACACACACACACAACACCACACACACGTAGCACACTCACTCACAGGCAACACACACACAGAGACACCCATCAGCACACGTAGCAACAGGGACGCATGCACACATAGGCACGCAACAACACGCGCACACACATGTGCACGCACGCAGTAGCACACACAGTAGTAGCAAACACACACACGTACACACAAAGTAGCAAAAAAACACACACACAGTAGCACACACATGTGCGCACGCACACAGATGCAACAGCACACACATGCGCGCACAAACATACTATACGAGGGCAAAAGGGTCTTTTCAGGTGTTATTTAGGCTCAAAATGGATAGAAGTGTTATAAAAGGCATAAAATTTAGACTCGTTGTTAGATAGGGAAGAAATTATTTGTCGATGTCAAATAGGGCATAAAATTTAGACACAATGTTAAATAAGGAATTCTCTCTAATGCAATAAATATCGATATAAAAGCATGATGCAAAATGGACGTATAAAATATTAATGGGCTTTATTTTACACTTTTATATTATTTTTGGGACTAACCTATTGACCAAAGACCCAGTGCAAATTGCTGTTTTTTTGCCTATTTCAGTGTTTCGCAGAAAAGGAATATCGAACGGAGTCCAAGCGGAATGAAACCTTCTGGAGCATGATTTTGGGAACAAACGTGATCCAGAGGACTTGGAGTGGACGTCAAGCAACCAACGAGGTGTCCACGAGGTAGGGGGCGCGCCCTCCCCCCTCGTGGCTCAACCGACCTACTTCTTCCTCCTATATATGTTCACATACCCCGAAAACATCCAGGAGCACCACGAAACCCTATTTCCACCGCCGCAACCTTCTGTACCCAAGAGATCCCATCTTGGGGGCTTTTCCGGAGCTCCGCCGGAGGGGGCATCGATCACGGAGGGCCTCTACATCAACTCCATGGCCCCTCCGATGATGTGTGAGTAGTTTACTTCAGACCTTCGGGTCCATAGCTAGTAGCTAGATGGCTTCTTCTCTCTCTTTGGATCTCAATACAAAGTTCTCCTCGATCTTCTTGGATATCTATTCGATGTAACTCTTTTTGCGGTGTGTTTGTCAACATCCGATGAATTGTGGGTTTATGATCAAGTCTATCTATGAATAATATTTGATTCTTCTCTGAAATCTTTTATGCGTGATTGGTTATCTTTGCAAGTCTCTTCGAATTATCAGTTTGGTTTGCCCTACTAGATTGATCGTTCTTGCAATGAGAGAAGTGCTTAGCTTTGGGTTCAATCTTCCGATGCTCGATCCCAGTGACAAAAAGGGAAAGGACACGCATTGTATTACTGCCATCGAGGATAAAAAGATGGGGTTTATATCATATTGCTTGAGTTTATCCCTCTACATCATGTCATCTTAGCTAAGGCGTCACTCTGTTCTTATGAACTTAATACTCTAGATGCATGCTGGATAGCGGCCGATGTGTGGAGTAATAGTAGTAGACGCAGGCAGGAGTCGGTCTACTTGTCATGGACATGATACCTATATACATGATCATGCCTAGATATTCTCATAATTATTCGCTTTTCTATCAATTGCTCGACAGTAATTTGTTCACCCACCGCAATACTTATGCTATCTTGATAGAAGCCACTAGTGAAACCTATGACCCCCGGGTCTATTTTCCATCATATAAGTTTCGAATCTATTTTACTTTGTAATCTTTACTTTCAATCTATATCATAAAAATACCGAAAATATTGATCTTATCATTATTATCTCTATCAGATCTCACTCTCGTAAGTGACCGTGAAGGGATTGACAACCCCTTTATCGCGTTGGTTGTGAGGTTCTTATTTGTTTGTGTAGGTACAAGGGACTTGCGTGTGGCCTCCTACTGGATTGATACCTTGGTTCTCAAAAACTGAGGGAAATACTTACGCTACTTTGCTGCATCACCCTTTCCTCTTCAAGGGAAAACCAACGCAACGCTCAAGAGGTAGCAAGAAGAATTTCTGGCGCCGTTGCCAGGGAGTCTACGCACAAATCAAGACATACCAAGTAACCATCATAAACTCTTATCCCTCGCATTACATTATTTGCCATTTGCCTCTCGTTTTCCTCTCCCCCAATTCACCCTTGCCGTTTCATTCGCCTTTTTTCCGTTTGCCTTTTTTTTCGCTTGCTTCTCATTATGGCCGGCTCGCGCTGACCATTGAAGACGAGTGGGGTGGCAGTGGCCTCGGCCACTAGGGCATCGAGCTCAGCACTCATGCTGTCGAACACCGGGGGTGGGGAGAGGATGCGAGCGGCTGATGTCTACTACACAACCTTCTTCTTGTAGACGTTGTTGGGCCTCCAAGTGCAGAGGTTTGTAGGACAGTAGCAAATTTCCCTCAAGTGGATGACCTAAGATTTATCAATCCATAGGAGGCGTAGGATGAAGATGGTCTCTCTCAAGCAACCCTGCAACCAAATAACAAAGAGTCTCTTGTGTCCCCAACACACCCAATACAATGGTAAATTGTATAGGTGCACTAGTTCGGCGAAGAGATGGTGATACAAGTGGTATATGGATGGTATATAAAGGTTTTTGTAATCTGAAAATATAAAAACAGCAAGGTAACTAATGATAAAAGTGAGCGTAAACGGTATTGCAATGTGTGGAAACAAGGCCTAGGGTTCATACTTTCACTAATGCAAGTTCTCTCAACAATAATAACATAATTGGATCATATAACTATCCCTCAACATGCAACAAAGAGTCACTCCAAAGTCACTAATAGCAGAGAACAAACGAAGATATTATGGTAGGGTACGAAACCACCTCAAAGTTATCCTTTCTGATCGATCTATTCAAGAGTCCGTAGTAAAATAACATGAAGCTATTCTTTCCGTTCAATCTATCATAGAGTTCGTACTAGAATAATACCTTAAGACACAAATCAATCAAAACCCTAATGTCACCTAGATACTCCAATGTCACCTCAAGTATCCGTGGGTATGATTATACGATATGCATCACACAATCTCAGATTCATCTGTTCAAACCAACACAGAGAACTTCAAAGAGTGCCCCAAAGTTTCTACCAGAGAGTCAAGACGAAAACGTGTGCCAACCCCTATGCATAGGTTCATGGGCGAAACCCGAAAGTTGATCACCAAAACATACATCAACTGGATCAATAGAATACCCCATTGTCACCACGGGTATCCCACGCAAGACATACATCAAGTGTTCTCAAATCCTTAAAGACTCAATTCGATAAGATAACTTCAAAGGGAAAACTCAATCCATTACAAGAGAGTAGAGGGGGAGAAACATCATAAGATCCAACTATAATAGCAAAGTTCGCGATACATCAAGATCGTACCACCTCAAGGACGCGCGCGAGAGAGATCAAACACATAGCTACTTGTACATACCCTCAGCCCCGAGGGAGAACTACTCCCTCCTCGTCATGGAGAGCGCCGGGATGATGAAGATGGCCACTGGAGAGGGATTTCCCCCTCCGGCAGGGTGCCGGAACGGGTCTAGATTGGTTTTTGGTGGCTACGGAGGCTTCTGGCGGCGGAACTCCCGATCTATTCTGCTCTACGATGGTTTTAGGGTATATTGGTATATATAGGAGGAAGAAATACGTCAGGGGGGCCACGAGGGGCCCACGAGGGTGGAGGGCGCGCCCCCCTGCCTCGTGCCTTCCTCGTTGCTTCCCTTACGTACACCCCAAATCTTCTGGATTGCTTCTGTTCCAAAAATAAGTTCCGTGAAGTTTCAGGTCAATTGGACTCCGTTTGATTTTCCTTTTCTGTGATACTCTAAAACAAGGAAAAAACAAAAACTGGCACTGGGCTCTAGGTTAATAGGTTAGTCCCAAAAATCATATAAAATAGCATATAAATGCATATAAAACATCCAAGGTTGATAATATAATAGCATGAAACAATCAAAAATTATAGATACGTTGGAGACGTATCAGCGGCCCCCGCGAAGAAGGCGGCGATCGGGTCGCCCTCGCCCACGCGCGTCGCCGTAGCAGGGAGCAGCGGTAGCGGGGCATGCAGCAGAGGCGCCGGAGCCGCGGGGGACTTGTCCGCGTGGCGGGTTGAAGCCTGACGACCATGCGAGCTCTCCGTCAGGCGCGGGGCGAACGACGAGTAGCTGCGGCACCTGGACGAGGAGCCCCTTTGCGACGCCTCCCGGCCCGAGCGCCCGAGGCCCGGGAGCATGTCCCGCTAGGACCTGCGCCCACCACGGCCGTCCTCGTCATCATCTCGCCTTGGACCGCCACGGGGCAGGCCTCGGCAGCCGGAGTCCACCACCGGGGCCAGCTGCTTGTCCTTCTTTGGGTCTCGCTGGCCATCTTCCACGTGCTTGCTCCAGGTGTCGGGGTACACCCTGGGCATGGGGCGGTCGTTGTCATCGTCCGAGTCGGAGGGGATGCCGCTCTATGCCGAGGCAGGAGAGCGCAGCGGGTACGGCATCCAGTCTTCCACCAGATCAACGTGGATCAGCAAGTCGTGGCGCGGGGCTGTGGGTGGCATGGGCACAACGCGACCTAGCGGGGAGTGGCCGAGCATCTCTTCGACACGGCCGGTGCCCCGTTGCAGGACCCAGAACGTGTGCTTCGTCAGGATCAGGGCAGCATCCCACACTCACACCCAGTAGGCGAAGGTCTTTGTGGTCACGCTCGTAGGTGCGGCTGTCCAGCCGGTCGACGCGGCAACCCAGCGCCTCCTCGACGCCCTCGAGCGACCAGAACTGTTGCGGCAGGTTCTCGATGACGATTCACACATGGTGGTAGAACTGCTGGATGGCCGCGTGGTCGTCTTCATGCCAGCGCCTGATGAAGAACTTGACCCCATCAACGGTGATGGAGCCAAGCCTGAGAATGTCGTCGTGGTGCACTGGGAGGTTGAAGATGATGAAGTAGTCCTCCGGGTGGTGGCGCGTGATGCGCAGCTGGTGCGGCGGGATGCACAACTGGGACTCCAGGACCAGCCCAACCGCCATGGGGCTCGTACCACGCGCTCCAGCGTAGCCCGCCACGGTGAGCGTGATGGCGAGGCGACGAAGCATGGAGACCGATGCTCGAGCGCAGGCGAGGAGACGACCACCTTGCAGCTGTCTCTCGAGCGGGTGAGGGGTCGGTGGGGCGCTCCATGGCAGGGGCGGGTGGGGCGGGCGGCATCTGGGCAGACGGCAACGTGGGGAAGCGGATCCGCTCTCTCACCGGCACCCTGGCGGGGGCCGGACCGAGCCGGTTCTTTGTAGGGCCGCCAAAGGAAGTAGTGCGAGGATTCTGCGGGCACTCTCTGCAGTAATGACCCGGACGTCTGCAGATGATGCAGCAGAGAGGATCACGACAATCTTTCCTACGGTGGAGCTCACTGAGGCATTTGAAACACTTGCCTTTGAAGCGACTTAAGAAGGCAGTGCGGCCGGGGTTCGCATTGAAGCCGGAACACCGGTCCGGACGGGGTGCCTGCCGCTACCTCCCATTGTCTAGCGGCTCCCCGCGCGGCCGCCGGTTTCCTCGAGACGAGACCTCCATCCAGCCTCCGACTACCTCCGCGGGAGAGGCATTAAGGCTCTGGTCAGGCACCACAATGATGGATTTAAGCCGCCGCCGGTCCGTGGGGGGCACTGCATCCAAGCCAGCGAGAACTGGGGATGTGACCCGACCTGATCCCCCGCCGCGGGGCGACGCGCGTGGCGGAGAAGCCGGAGCCAGACGAGACGGGGCACGACCCGAGCATTCACCATGGAGCAGCAGGCGTGGCGGGGGAAACCAGATCTGAGGGATATCGAGACCGCGGCGGATCTGGAGCAACAAACGAACCAAGGGGCGCAGGGGGGGAGCATGGGCACTACCGCTGTAGCTGGAACGGGAGGAGCGCGGTCGGCCCATACCGGAGGAAGAGCCACTGCCCGGAGTGGACAGGGGCTGGAGCTGGTGGCCGCCGTGGCCGGAGTGGCCAGGGGCGCAGGCGGAGCGAGGGCTAGGAGCGACGCACAATTGCCAACAAGTTAATTTTCAAACTATTCAGTGGGATTGAGATTGGTTGACTATCAACAAACTATTAACATGATGTAACCAATCCAACCGTTTGTATTCCTAAAAAGCAGACCATTTGTCTCCTTTTCAATTGTTTGGATTCTTTACCACATGTCTCATGTGGTAAACATTTGTATCCTGTTAAACTCCGACGGACTGAATATTCATTGGGACTTGGCACAATACAAAATATCCACAAATATCTTTCCATTCGACGATGTTGTAAAGGCGTAGGTACTGTCCGGCTAAAAGCGTCTCCCCTAGCCAAGCAACATGTTTTATATTATATGGACCAAGTTGAAGTAATACATGAGATTTGCCAGAGAAAGAGTGAATTAATACACGACACAAACAGATGATGGGAGACTAACCTAGCTAAAGAATACACCTACCTACTGACCTGCAAGGCTGCAAGCAAGACTGCTATCACCAAACCATGCCTAGCTACCTGACTGAGGGCCAGCTAAGCTAACAAGGTACTAGTATCACATAGATAAACACAATACGTCCATCAGTACCTAACGACGTGCAGCTCGATCGACAAACAAATCATCTCAACTAATCTTTGGTGCCGGAGGAGGAGAAGCAGCCGCAGAGGGAGGTCCCACATGCTCTTCTTCACCCCGTTGTGGTCAGCCATCCTTCTTCTTCAGCCCGTTGTGGTCAGCAAACGAAAAAAAGCAAATACAACATGTTATATATTTTTTCAAATAGAGAGATAACCTTAAATTATTGTGACAGTTATATGATCCAAACATGAATTAAGGTAATAAAAATAAAGAGGCTCAATATGCCAGCCACACAAAGGACAACAGACAAGACACAAGGAATATGAAGCCAACAGAGAAGACACAAGAAATGTATCACATATCTTATTAGTAGGTAGCCACCCATACCGGTTCAATGAATCCCAACTCCCAAGTGACCATCTCCCACAGGTTGCACTAATAAACCACATAAGTTGAACCCTTTTTCTGGAAAATAAAGGACCACATATCATTGCGAAAATAAGTTGCAATTTTTTTAAAACTTTCTAACTGTTAAACACACAATTATTGCGATAAATCAGTATAGTTCATAGTAGAACGAGATCTTTTACTGTACCCCGAAATGAATATGCACCATTTGTTTTCCTTAATCCAATGGTTTGCGCGATGTGGTACTCCAGCATCAGTCCCACGGAGTACTAACCCGGAAACAGGTGGAGTACCTCCGTTTGAGGGGCAAAAGGGTAATCCCCGTGAGTATATCAGTATTTTCTTATTCTTTTTTTCTCCTGGCTGGAAACAAAAGACCTAACCTAAACACATTGCCCTAACCCATTCATAGCCTTCCCGCTCGTCCCCTACTCCTCCATCTCCACTCGTCATCGGCGCGGCGTGCGCCTCGCCTCCTCCTCCGGCGGCAGCGTCTCTGGCAGCGGCCACGACAACCATAGTTGGCGAGGCACATGCCTCTTCCTCTACATCCGGTGCCGTCCCCCCCCCCTTGACTACATGGCTAAAGGCATGGCGCGGATCGGCGCCCAGGGCAGCCGACGTTGGCGAGGCGCACTACTCCTGGCTCGTGCCCTACCCCTCCATCTCCGCTCGTCGAGCAGCTGCTGGCTCCGGGGCGTGTCCCGCATGCGGGTAGTAGAGCCGGCCTAAGAGGGAATTTGGGATCCGGCTTGCCTGCTCCCTCCCCATGCTCCCATCCGTGCTCCCACTTCATCCTACGGTTGTCTTTTTTCCTCTTTTCTTTCTAATCTAATCATCTCCCCCCTGATTTTAAGGGGGTGAGGCCGGACCTTATTTTCTTCCAATCAAATCAAGCCACGTACGCGGGAGCACGGATGGGCACACGCCGGGGGAGCAGGCAAGTCTCGTCCGGGGATTTGTACTGTACCCAAACGGGGGTTTTCTGTCAAGATGACGGCTGAATATGCCGGACGATCAGCGAGCCCTTCCCATTATATCTATGTTACTTGCTTTTGCTTTTCTCTATATTGGTTCAGGACATATATATGAAATTTCCCCCTCCGTTATAACCTTCTATGTAACCATACAAAGTATGGAGAAGAGAAAATTATGCATTGAAGGAGTGCATGACCAACTGACAAACTGTTCCTGGATCAAATCAGTTACTCCATAATAGATTATGATGTTGAGTTCACGGAAAGATACCATGTGAAACAATTTTCTCTAACAAGAACTTCTGGCAATATATCAAAATATGTTTTGTCCATCATTTTGTAGTTCTATTGGATATGTGTCCATTCTTTTCGAATTTATGTTCTTATTCCATCCTACATGGCCTAGCTTTAATTATACCAAAAGTTTGGGTAATTCTGATTATTGGAAACCAGAAAGAGGAGTCGCATTGTTCCTTGTACATGATAGATCTACATGTCTTAGCTTAATAAAGAAGAGTTGCATTGTTCCTTGTACATGATCGATCTACATGTCCTAGCTTGATTAAAAAAGAGTCGCATTATTCCTGGTACAAAAAATGATGCTAGTCATTTTGTGGCAAATTTTGGAAGATCACAATGCCGAACTATTCTGTGCGTGCAGATGCAAGAAATTCAGGAAGTTGGGCAAAGTAGGGTTGTTCTGGAGGCTATCACTATTGCGCATCGCTGTCCAGGCCAAAATCTTGTCAGACTATGCGTGGACATCAGCAACCTTGAAGCATGCTACCTTCTTGGAAATTGTAAGAATAATTAGCACAATTATTAATCATGTTCCCTTTCTTTCCTTTGTGCTTAGCGAATGTGACTGATTGATCTTTCTATTGTTTTTGGTGTGTCAATAGATCCGGTTGTATTTCCTAGGAGCCGGGAGGCTGGAGCAACGCCGGTGACGACCGCGACAGTGGGTGAGACCGCTAGGAGTCAATCCACTCCCTGGGAGTCGTTCAATTCATCGGCATTGGTGCCACCAAGGAAGATCACAACAGATGATATTTTTCCTTTGTTTTTTTTCTGGTGGTAGTGGATTGTTTGCTCCTTGATGCGTGGATTTTCAAGTGTAGGCTGTTGATGAGGAAACAAAGTTGGTGGAAATATCAACGTTGGACAAAATAATAGAAACATTAAGCGCATAATGTGCTGTACCTAAATTAGTTGCCTGGAAACATAGGGAATGTGCTAAATTACTGAAGGGCGAGAGCCATAGGAAAAGGGATCGGGTGAAGAAAGAACATGAGAGATGGGTGTCTGGCTCCTGAGATCGATTGACTATCATCAAACTATTACTAACATGACGTAATCAATCCAACCGTTTGTATTCTTAAAAAAGAGACCATTTGTCTCTTTTTTAATATATTTTTTGAATTGTCTGGATTGCTTACCACATGTTTCACATGGTAACCATTAGTCTCAAGTTATAGCCGACGGACTGAATATTCAGTGGGACTTGGCACAATACCAAAGAATCACAGAAATCTTTCCATTCAACGATATTGAAAAGGCGCAGGTACTGTCTGGCTAGAGCCGTCTCCCCTAGCCAAGCAACATGTTTTACATTATATGGACCGAGTTGAAGTAATACATGAGATTTGCCAGAAAGAGTGAACTAATACACGAGACAAACAGAAGATGAGAAGAATTAACCTACTAGCTAAACAACACACCTACCTGCTAATCAACAGGAAACACACAGTTGCATCACCAAACCATGCCTAGCTACCTGACTGACGGCCAGGTAAGCCAACAATGTACATATACTCCCTCCGTCCGGAAATACTTGTCATTGAAATGGATGTATCTATATGTATTTTAGTTCTAGATACATCCATTTTGATGACAGGTATTTCCGAACGGAGGGAGTACATCACATAGACAAACACAACATGTCCATCAGTACCAAACGTCGTGCAGCTCGATCGACCGATCTCAATCAATCCTTGGTGCCGGAGGAGGAGAAGCAGCCGCAGAAGAAGTCCCACATGCTCTTCTTCACCCCGTTGTGGTCAGCCATCCTTCTTCTCCCTAAAACGGTGGAGCTCGACCTCGATGGTCGAAGTGGCAAGTGTTTGAAAGCTAGCTAAAACTAAGCAAGGAGCAAGAGAAGTTCTTCTTTTTGACGGGAAGGTGCAAGAGAAGTTGTGGGTTTGGTGCCCCTGCATCCAACGGGCCCTGTATTTATAACAGCACAAACTGGCGTCTCGATCGGTGTCTCACACCTGCAAGCAGAGGACAGAGTTAACCGAAAATGGAAGCGCATCTACGGAGACCACGAAGGCTCGCGCGGTGACTGACTTGACAATGTGTGGAACAGTGGAAGTGGAACGGGTCCTCGCTTCCAGCGGCAAATTTGACAATTTTGACTTATGAATAAAATCATTTCACAAAATGAACTATCCTTAAATTTTTTCACTCAAATGATCTTTTTGAGTGGCGCCCGACACGAATGCACCACACTACACTGTGCAGCGACCGACTGACAGGCATTGCACGCCTAGCCAGGATCGCATCCGTGTGATCCGAAAATTACTAAGTCAGTGCAACGCCTAAGAGTTAGGCGCCACACTACACAGTGCAACACCTAGCTTCTAGGCGTTGCACTAGTGGTTGCTTCATTTTATAGTGCAACCACTAGGTGCTAGGCGCTACACTGTATAGTGTGGCGCCTAGCTCTTAGGCTCTGCACATTGACTTATTAATTTTTAGGCAGTTCAGGGTGCGACACTGGTTAGGCGTGTAGCGCCTGTTAGTCAGGCGTTGCACAGTGTAGTGTGGCGCCTTCATGTCAAGCGTCACTCAAAAATATCAGTTGCATGATTTTTTTTAAAGCAGTTTATTTTGTGAAATGATTTCATCCACAGGTTAAAATTATCAAATTTGCCGCTTCCAACTGGGGCGACGACTTAAAAATTAAAGTGGGAACTGATGCCTAGCGTCCCGTGTGACTGTGTTAGTATGATCACTCACTGGAGTCTCAAGTAGGCACTGTGAATCTTGAAGTCGTTCTGACTTGTAACCTTAGTTAATTTTATGCCCTTTAATGGATTGTGCGCAGCAAGCTTTTAGATAAAGCAATTTGGTGGTAGCATTTTTAATCTTATTCTCCTTTTGCATGATACGCGTATACTGGGACTCGCTTCTCAACGGTCAAAAAGAAAAGATGGCGAATAATGCGCAGTGATCTGCTAGCCTTTGAACACCACGGTCATCTTGTCACCATAACTATATTCGGCCTAATTAAGCAAGCTTTTCTACGGCTCAGCAACTAAATAATCAAGCAAGCTTGGTTATGAATCAATTTCACATTCTCAAAACTGTTTATGTTGGAAATATGCCGTAGAGACAATAATAAATTAGTTATTATTATATTATATTTCATTGTTCATGATAATCGTTTATTATCCATGCTAGAATTGTATTGATAGGAAACTCAGATACATGTGTGGATACATAGACAACACCATGTCCCTAGTAAGCCTCTAGTTGACTAGCTCGTTGATCAATAGATGGTTACGGTTTCCTGACCATGGACATTGGATGTCGTTGATAATGGGATCACATCATTAGGAGAATGATGTGATGGACAAGACCCAATCCTAAGCCTAGCACAAAGATCGTGTAGTTCGTATGCTAAAGCTTTTCTAATGTCAAGTATCATTTCCTTAGACCATGAGATTGTGCAACTCCCGGATACCGTAGGAATGCTTTGGGTGTACCAAACGTCACAACGTAACTGGGTGGCTATAAAGATTCAGTACAGGTATCGCCGAAAGTGTCTGTTGGGTTGGCACGATTCGAGACTGGGATTTGTCACTCCGTGTAAACGGAGAGGTATCTTCGGGCCCACTCGGTAGGACATCATCATAATGTGCACAATGTGATCAAGGAGTTGATCACGGGATGATGTGTTACGGAACGAGTAAAGATACTTGCCGGTAACGAGATTGAACAAGGTATCGGGGTACCGACGATCGAATCTCGGGCAAGTATCGTACCGATGGACAAAGGGAATTGTATACGGGATTGATTGAATCCTTGACATCGTGGTTCATCCGATGAGATCATCGTGGAGCATGTGGGAGCCAACATGGGTATCCAGATCCCGCTGTTGGTTATTGACCGGAGAGTTGTCTCGGCCATGTCTGCATGACTCCCGAGCCCGTAGGGTCTACACACTTAAGGTTCGATGATGCTAGGGTTATAGGGAATAGATGTACGTGGTTACCGAATGTTGTTCGGAGTCCCGGATGAGATCCCGGACGTCACGAGGAGTCCCGGAATGGTCCGGAGGTAAAGATTTATATATGGGAAGTCATCATACGGTCACCGAAACAATTCGGGGGTTACCGGTATTGTACCGGGACCACCGGAGGGGTTCCGGGGGTCCACCGGGAGGGTCCACCTGCCCCGGAGGGCCCTATGGGCTGTATGTGGAGAGGGACCAGCCCCTTAGTGGGCTGGGCGCCTCCCCCCTAGGGCCCATGCGCCTAGGGTTTGGGGGAACCCTAAAGGGGGGGCGCCCCCTTGCCTTGGGGGGGGCAAGGCAACCCCCTTGGCCGCCGCCCCCTCCTCAGATTGGATCTGAGGGGGCCGGCCCCCCTCTCCCTTGCCCCTATATATATGTGGAGATTAGGAGGGCAGCCGCACCCAAGTTCTGGCGCAGCCCTCCCCCTCTCCCAAGTCCTCCTCTTCTCCTACGGTGCTTGGCGAAGCCCTACAGGATTACCACGCTCCTCCTTCACCATCATGCCGTCGTGCTGCTGCTAGATGGAGTCTTCCCCTACCTCTCCTTCTCCCCTTGCTGGATCAAGGCGTAGGAGACGTCACCGGGCTGTACATGTGTTGAACGCGGAGGTGCCGTCCGTTCAGCACTAGGATCGTCGGTGATTTGGATCACGACGAGTACGACTCCATCAACCCCGTTCACTTGAACGCTTCTGCTTAGCGATCTACAAGGGTATGTAGATGCACTCCCCTTCCCCTCGTTGCTAGATTACTCCATAGATTTATCTTGGTGATGCGTAGAAAATTTTAAATTTCTGCTACGTTCCCCAATCGTGGCATCATGAGCTAGGTCTATGCGTAGTTTCTATGCACGAGTAGAACACAAAGCAGTTGTGGGCGTTGATTTTGTCAATTTACTTGCCGTTACTAGTCTTATCTTGATTCGGCGGCATCGTGGGACGAAGCGGCCCGGACCGACCTTACACGTACTCTTACGTGAGACTGGTTCCACCGACTGACATGCACTAGTTGCATAAGGTGGCTAGCGGGTGTCTGTCTCTCCCACTTTAGTCGGATCGGATTCGACGAAAAGGGTCCTTATGAAGGGTAAATAGAAATTGGCATATCACGTTGTGGTTTTGGCGTAAGTAAGAAACGTTCTTGCTAGAAACCTATAGCAGCCACGTAAAAACTTGCAACAACAATTAGAGGACGTCTAACTTGTTTTTGCAGCATATGCCTTGTGATGTGATATGGCCAAAAGGATGTGATGAATGATATATGTGATGTATGAGATTGATCATGTTCTTGTAATAGGAATCACGCCTTGCATGTCGATGAGTATGACAACCGGCAGGAGCCATAGGAGTTGTCTTAATTTATTTATGACCTGCGTGTCAACATAAACATCATGTAATTACTTTACTTTATTACTAAAGCGTTAGCCATAGTAGTAGAAGTAATAGATGGCGAGACAACTTCAAGAAGACACGATGATGGAGATCATGGTGTCATGCCGGTGACAACGATGATCATGGAGCCCCGAAGATGGAGATCAAAAGGAGCAAAATGATATTGGCCATATCATGTGACTATTTGATTGCATGTGATGTTTATCATGTTTTACATCTTATTTGCTTAGAACGACAGTAGCTTAAATAAGATGACCCCTCACTAAAATTTCAAGAAAGTGTCCCCCCTAACTGTGCACCGTTGCGAAGGTTCGTCGTTTCGAAGCACCACGTGATTATCGGGTGTGATAGATTCTAACATTCGAATACAACGGGTGTAAGCCAGATTTACACACGCAATACACTTAGGTTGACTTGACGAGCCTAGCATGTACAGACATGGCCTCGGAACACGGAAGACCGAAAGGTCGAACATGAGTCGTATAGAAGATACGATCAACATGAGATGTTCACCGTTGATGACTAGTCCGTCTCACATGATGATCGGACACGACCTAGTCGATTCGGATCATGTTTCACTTAGATGACTAGAGGGATGTCTATTTGAGTGGGAGTTCATTAAATAATTTGATTAGATGAACTCAATTATCATGAACATAGTCTAAATTCTCTTTGCAAATATGTTGTAGATAAATAGCTCACGTTGTAGCTCCCTGTTTCAATACGTTCCTAGAGAAAGATTAAGTTGAAAGATATTGTAAGCAATGATGCGGACTAGGTCCGTAGTCCGAGGAGTGTCCTCACTGCTACACAGAAGGCTTATGTCTTTGATGCACCGCTCGATGTGCAAACCCCTACAACGTCATCTGTGGATGTTGTGAACACCTGACAGACACATCCTGATGACTACTTGATAGTTTAGTGCACCATACTTTACGGCTTAGAATCGGGATTCCAATGACGTTTTGAACGCCATAAGACATATGAGATGTTCCAAGAGCTGAAATTGGGATTTCAGGCTCATGCCCGTGTTGAGAGGTGTGAGACCTCTGACAAGTTCTTTAGCCAACAAGATGGAGGAGAATAGCTCAGCTAGTGAGCATGTGCTCAGAATGTCTGGGTGCTACAATCACTTAAATCAAGTGGGAGTTAAACTTCCAGATAATATAGTGATTGATAGAGTTCTCTAGCCACTATCACTAAGCTGCTAGATCTTCGTGATGAACTATGACATGCAAGGGATGGAGTTGATCCCGGAGCTGTTCGCGATGCTTAAGACCGTAAAAGGTAGAAATCAAGAAGGAGCATCAAGTGTCGATGGTTTAACAAGACCACTGGTTTCAAGAAGGGCAAGGGCTAGAAGGGAAACTTCATGGATGGCAAACCAGTTGCCGCTCCAGTAAAGGAACCCAAGGTTGAACCCAAACCCGAGACTAAGTGCTTCTATTGTAAGGGGAACGGTCACTGGTAGCGGAATTACCCCAAATGCATGGTAGATAAGAAGGCTGGCAACTTCAACAAAGTATATACGTGTTATTATTGTGTACCTCGCTAGTACTCCTGGTAGCACCTGGGTATTGGATACCGATTCAGTTGCTATTACTGGTGACTTGAAGCAAAAGCTACGGACTAAACAGAGACTGGCTAAGGGCGAGGTGACGATGTGTGTTGGAAGTGTTTCCAAAGTTGATGAGATCACCATCGCACGCTCCATCTGCCTTCGGGATTAGTATTGAACCTAGATAAATGTTATCAGGTGTCTACGTTGAGCATGAATATGATTAGATCATGTTCATTGCAATACGGTCATTCATTTAAGTTAGAGAATAATGGTTATTCTGTTTACATGAATGATACCTTTCATGGTCATGCACCCTATGTGAATGGTTCATTGAATCTCGGTCGTGGTAATACACATGTTCACGCCAAAAGATGTAGAGTTAATAATGATAGTACCACTTTCTCGTGGCACTGCCACTTAGGTCATATTGGCGTAAGATGCATGAAGAAACTCCATGTCGATGGATGTTTGGAGTCACTTGATTTTGAATCGCTTGACACATGCGAGCCATGCCTCATGGGCAGGATGACTAAGACCCCGCTTTCAGGTACAATGAAACGGGCAAGTGACTTGTTGGAAATCATACATGCTGAGGCGTGTGATCCAATGAGAATTGAAGCGTGCGGTGGATATCGCTATTTTCTCATCTTCACTGACGATTTGAGTAGATATAGGTATATTTACTTAATGAAGCACAAGTCTGCAACGTTTGAAAAGTTCAAGCGATTTCAGAGTGAAGTTAAGAATCATCATAACAAGAAGATCAAATTCCTACGATCTGATCAATGAGAATATCTGAGTTATGAGTTTGGCAAACACTTAAGACATTGTGGAATTGTTTCACAGTTGAAGCCACCTGGAACACCACTGGGTTATGGTGTGTTCGGACGTCGTAATCTAACCTTATAAGATATGGTGCGATCTATGGTGTCTCTTATCAATCTACCGTTTTCATTTTGAGGTTATACGTTAGAGACAGCTACATTCACTTTAGATAGGACACCATCGAAGTCCGTTGAGACAGCGTCGTATGAACATTGGTTTGGCAAGAAACCAAAGTTGTCGCTTCATAATGTTTGGGGCTGCGATGCGTAAGGCTTCAGCCGGAGAAGCTCGAACCCAAAGCGGACAAACACATCTTCATAGGATACCCAAAGGTGATAGTAGGGTATACCTTCTATCTCAGATTCGAGGGCAAATTGTTTGTCGCTAAGAATGGGTCCTTTCTCGAGAAGGAGTTTCTCTCGAAAGAATTGAGTGGGAGGAAGATAGAACTTGATGATGAGGTTGTTGAACCTTTACTTCAACCAGAGAGTGATGCAACACAGAAAGATGTTTTCTATGGCGCCTACGTCTATTGAATAGGAAGTTAATGATAGTGATCATGAAGCTTCGGATCAAGTTGCTATCGAACCTCGTAGGTTGACAAGGATATGTACTACTCCTAAGTGGTACGGTAATCCTGTCTTAGATATCATGTTGTTAGACAACAATGAACCTACGAGCTATGGAGAAGCGATGGTGGGCCCGTATTCCGACAAATGGTTAGAAGCCATGAAATCCGAGATAGGATCCATATATCAGAACAAAGTATGAACTTTGGTGGACTTGCCCGATGATCGGCAAGCCATTGAGATAAATGGATCTTTAAGAAGAAGACGGACGTGGGCGGTAATGTTACCGTCTATGAAGCTCGACTTGTGGGAAAGAGTATTTTCACAAGTTCAAGGAGTTGATTGCGATGAGAATTTCTCACCCGTAGCGATGCTTAAGTCCATCGGAATCATGATAGCATTAGCTGTATTTTTCGATTAACAAGTTTTCTTACCAGTTTTCGTAAGAAAAGTTGTATGTGATACAATAAAAGGTTTTGTCGATCCTAAGGATGCTAAAAGGTATGCTGGCTCCAGCAACCCTTCTATGGACTAGAGCAAGCATCTCAGAATCGGAATATATGTTTTGATGGAGTGATCAAAGCTTTTAGGTTTATACAATGTTTTCTAGAAACTTGTATTTACAAGAAAGTGAGTGGGAGCACTACAACATTTCTGATAAGTATATGTGGATGACATATTGTTGATCCGAAATAATGTAGAATTTCTGGAAAGCATAAACGGTTGTTTGAAGAGTGTTTTTCAAAGGAAGACCTCGATAAAGCTGCTTACATATTGGGCATTAAGATCTATAGAGATGGATCAAGACGCCTGATGGTACTTTCAAAGAACGCACACCTTGACATGTTTTTGAAGGAGTTCAAAATAGATCAGTCAAAGAAGGGTTTCTTACCTGAGTTGTAAGGTGTGAAGTTGAGTAAGACTCAAAGCTTGACCACGGCATAAGAAAGAGAAAGGACGAAGGTCGTCCCCTATGCTTTTGTCATAGGCTCTATATGGTATGCCATGCTGAAGTACCGTACCTGATGTGTGCCTTGCCACATGTCTGGCAGGAGGGTACAAAGGTGATCTAGGAGTAGATCACCAGATAGCGGTCAAAATTATCCTTAGAGGAATAAGGAAATGTTTCTCGGTTATGGAGGTGATAAAGAGTTCGACGTAAAGAGTTACGTCGATGCAAGCTTAACACCTATCCGGATAGCTCTGAGTAGAGATACCGGATACGTATAATGGAGCAACAATTTGGAATAGCTCCAAGTGGAACATGGCAGCATCATCTACGATATAAAGTTTTGCGAAATACATAGGGATCTGAATATGGCAAGACCCATTGACTACAACCTCTCTCACAAGCATAACATGATCAAACCCAGAACTCTTTGAGTGTGTATCACATAGTGATGTGAACTAGATCATTGAGTCTAGTAGACTCTTGGATGTTGGTCACATGGCGATGTGACCTATGAGTGTTAATCACATGGCGATGTGAACTAGATTATTGACTCTAGTGCAAGTGGGAGACTGTTGGAAATATGCCCTAGAGGCAATAATAAATTAGTTATTATTATATTATATTTCATTGTTCATGATAATCATTTATTATCCATGCTAGAATTGTATTGATAGGAAACTCAAATACATGTGTGGATACATAGACAACACCATGTCCCTAGTAAGCCTCTAGTTGACTAGCTCGTTGATCAATAGATGGTTACGATTTCCTGACCATGGACATTAGATGTTGTTGATAACGGGATCACATCATTAGGAGAATGATGTGATGGACAAGACCCAATCCTAAGCCTAGCACAAAGATCGTGTAGTTCGTATGCTAAAGCTTTTCTAATGTCAAGTATCATTTCCTTAGACCATGAGATTGTGCAACTCCCGGATACCGTAGGAATGCTTTGGGTGTACCAAACGTCACAACGTAACTGGGTGGCTATAAAGGTTCACTACAGGTATCTCTGAAAGTGTCTGTTGGGTTGGCACGAATCGAGACTGGGATTTGTCACTCCCTGTAAACGGAGAGGTATCTCTGGGCCCACTCGGTAGTGAAAGAACATGCGGTGCCCCCATGTTTGGTTTTGGTAATTGATGACAATCTCTATGGACTAATGGTTTCCTTGAGTTATATTTGAAGGTTTTGTCCATAGGCTTTTCTTGGAGTACATGTGTTGGTTTCAAGGAGAGTTTGTGTCGACCAAGGTGCTATTCAAGGAATTACCTAAAGATTGGTCTTGTGAGAGGTCGATCAAGACTAAGTTAAAGAGTGAATCAAGTTGATCAACCCACAAAGCATAGAAGATGTACCGAGAGGGATCAAGTGATCCCATGGTATGGTAAGCATTGTCAATTACGCTTTGTGTACTAACCCATGGTCTTTGTGAGGGTTCTTTGTGGGGTTAGGTTGCGGTGTGCAAGTTCAAGTGGAGCACCCCAAAGAGATCAAATGCTTGAAGCTTGCTGTCCTTTGTGGTGACAATGGACCTGTGAAGATGTGCGGAAGAGTAGCTCACCCATAGTAGAGTATGGGGGAGCAATCAACTAGTCTTCATCGAGTCAACACAATCAAGAAAGGTTGCGTTGTGCAAGTTCAAGTGGAGCATCACGAAGAGATCAAATGCTTGAAGCTTGCCGTCCTTTGTGGTGACAATGGACTTGTGAAGATGTGCGGAAGAAAGGCTCACCCATAGTGGAGTATGGGGGAGCAATCAACTAGTCTTCATCGAGCCAACACAATCAAGAAAGGTGGTCCAATTTGAGGAAGTCAAGATCGTCATCATCTAGCTCAAGTGGACCATGTGCAAGGCAAAGGTTTGCCCTTGATAGATTTTCTATTTTACCGGTCTCATAATGGTAGTTGGGAGACCGGGTTATAGGATCGATTGTCGTACTATCAAGGGGGGCTCTCGATGAGTAGCTTGATCGTATCGTTCGTACAGAGCTCAAACCATTGCATCCTTGCATCATCTTTCTTGGTTCTTGTTTGGTTCTCTTTGTGAGTCTTAGAGCTTACGGTCATCTTGTTGACAAGCTTGAGTTCATCGAAAACGGAGTTCTCTTGCACCTTCTATGATGTTTTGATGCTACTCGTCGTCTTGTTTCCAACAAGCTTGAGTTTGCTCAATTCAGAGCTCATATGCAGAAGTTATGGCAGTTCTGATTTTCTTGAGTGTGGTTTTTGTCAGGGTCCCAGCGGTAGTACCGTCGTACCCAGCGGTAGTACCGCTGAGGAGTCACAAGCGGCAGTACCGCTCCGCAACGGTAGTATCGGCGGTGACTCCGCAGCAGTACTACCGTTGGCTTACCAGGTCCCTACCGCGTCGATTCGAGGGGTCTTTTTCTGTGTCGGATTGTGCGGTACCTCGCTGCAGCAGTAGTGCGGCAGTACCGCCCTTCCTCCGCGGTAGTACCACCCGATTCCCTCTTTCCCCTTACCCTTCGTTCTGTGCGGCAGTACCGCCGAAGGGTGCGGTAGTACCGCTGTGTCCTATGGTACTACCGCCCCAAGGTGTTGGAAATATGCCCTACAGGCAATAATAAAAGGATTATTATTATATTTCCTTGTTCATGATAATTGTCTTTATTCATGCTATAATTATGTTATCCGGAAATCGCAATACATGTGTGAATACATAGACACCAACATGTCCCTAGTAAGCCTCTAGTTGACTAGCTCGTTGATCAACAGATAGTCATGGTTTCCTGACTATGGACATTGGATGTCATTGATAACGAGATCACATCATTAGAAGAATGATGTGATGGACAAGACCCAATCCTAAACATAGCACAAGATCGTATAGTTCATTTGCTAGAGTTTTTCCAATGTCAAGTATCTTTTCCTTAGACCATGAGATCGTGTAACTCCCGAATACCGTAGGAGTGCTTTGGGTGTACCAAACGTCACAACGTGACTGGGTGACTATAAAGGTATACTACGGGTATCTCCGAAAGTGTCTGTTGGGTTGACACGGATCAAGACTGGGATTTGTCACTCCGTATGACGGAGAGGTATCTCTGGGCCCACTCGGTAATGCATCATCATAATGAGCTCAAAGTGACCAAGTGTCTGGCCACGGAATCATGCATTACGGTACGAGTAAAGTGACTTGCCGGTAACGAGATTGAACGAGGTATTGGGATACCGACGATCGAACCTCGGGCAAGTAACGTACCGATTGACAAAGGGAATTGTATACGGGGTTGCTTGAATCCTCGACATCGTGGTTAATCCGATGAGATCATCGAGGAGCATGTGGGAGCCAACATGGGTATCCAGATCCCGCTGTTGGTTATTGACCGGAGAGCCATCTCGGTCATGCCTACATGTCTCCGGAACCTGTAGGGTCTACACACTTAAGGTTCGGTGATGCTAGGGTTGTAGAGATATAATATGCAGTAACCCGAAAGTTGTTCGGAGTCCCGGATGAGATCCCGGACGTCACGAGGAGTTCCAGAATGGTCCGGAGGTGAAGAATTATATATAGGAAGTGCAGTTTCAGCCATTGGGAGAGTTTCGAGGGTCACCGGTATTGTACCGGGACCACCGGAAGGGTCCCGGGGGTCCACCGGGTGGGGCCACCCATCCCGGAGGGCCCCATGGGCCAAAGTGGGGAGGGGAACCAGCCCATAGTGGGCTGGTGCGCCCCCCTTGGCCCACCCCATGCGCCTAGGGTTGGGAACCCTAGGGTGGGGGGGTGCCCCACCTGGCTTGGGGGGCACTCCACCCCTTGGCCGCCGCCCCCCTAGGAGATCCCATCTCCTAGGGACGGAGCCCCCCCTAGGGGAGCCTATATAAAGGGGGGAGGGAGGGGCAGCCGCACCCTTGAGTCTTGGCGCCTCCCTCTCCCATGCTACACCTGTCCCTCTCGTAGTAGAACGGCGAAGCCCTGCTGCGGTGACCCCTGCATCCACCACCACGCCGTCGTGCTGCTGGATCTTCATCAACCTCTCCCCCCCCTTGCTGGATCAAGAAGGAGGAGACGTCACGCTGACCGTATGTGTGTTGAACACGGAGGTGCCGTCCGTTCGGCGCTAGGATCTCCGGTGATTTGGATCACGTCGAGTACGACTTCCTCATTCCCGTTCTTTGAACGCTTCCGCGCGTGATCTACAAAGGTATGTAGATGCAATCCGATCACTCATTGCTAGATGAACTCATAGATGGATCTTGGTGAAACCGTAGGAAAATTTTTGTTTTTTGCAACGTTCCCCAACAGTGGCATCATGAGCTAGGTCTATGTGTAGTTCTCTTTGCACGAGTAGAACACGATTTGTTGTGGGTGTAGATGTTGTCAACTTTCTTGCCGCTACTAGTCTTATTTTGCTTCAGCAGTATTGTGGGATGAAGCGGCCCGGACCAACCTTACACGTACGCTTGCGTGAGACCGGTTCCACCGACTGACATGCACTAGTTGCATAAGGTGGCTGGCGGGTGTCTGTCTCTCCCACTTTAATTGGAGCGGATTCGATGAAAAGGGTCCTTATGAAAGGTAAATAGAAGCTCACAAATCAAGTTGTGGCTTTCACGTAGGTAAGAAAACGTTCTTGCTAGAACCCTATTGCAGCCACGCAAAACTTGCAACAACAATTAGAGAACGTCTAACTTGTTTTTGCAGCAAGTGTTTTGTGATGTGATATGGCCAAAGTTGTGATGAATGATGAATGATATATATGTGATGTATGAGATGTTCATGCTATTGTAATAGGAATCACGACTTGCATGTCGATGAGTATGACAACCGGCAGGAGCCATAGGAGTTGTCTTTATTTTTTGTATGACCTGCGTGTCATTGAGAAACGCCATGTAAATTACTTAACTTTATTTCTAAACGTGTTAGCCATAGTAGTAGAAGTAATAGTTGGCGAGCAACTTCATGGAGACACGATGATGGAGATCATGATGATGGAGATCATGGTGTCATGCCGGTGACAAGATGATCATGGAGCCCCAAGATGGAGATCAAATGAGCTATGTGATATTGGCCATATCATGTCACTATTATTATTTGATTGCATGTGATGTTTATCATGTTTTTACATCTTGTTTACTTAGAATGACGGTAGTAAATAAGATGATCCCTCATAATAATTTCAAGAAAGTGTTCCCCTAACTGTGCACCGTTGCGACAGTTCGTTGTTTCGAAGCACCACATGATGATCGGGTGTGATAGATTCCAACGTTCACATACAACGGGTGTAAGACAGATTTACACATGCAAACACTTAGGTTGACTTGACGAGCCTAGCATGTACAGACATGGCCTCGGAACACAGAAGACTGAAAGGTCGAGCATGAGTCGTATAGAAGATACGATCAACATGAACATGTTCACGGATGTTGACTAGTCCGTCTCACGTGATGATCGGACACGGCCTAGTTAACTCGGATCATGTTATACTTAGATGACTGGAGGGATGTCTATCTGAGTGGGAGTTCACTGAATAATTTGATTTAGATGAACTTAATTATCATGAACTTAGTCTAAAATCTTTACAACATGTATTGTAGATCAAATGGCCAACGTTGTCCTCAACTTCAACGCGTTCCTAGAGAAAACCAAGCTAAAAGACGATGGCAGCAACTATACGGACTGGGTCCGGAACCTGACGATCATCCTCATAGCTGCCAAGAAAGATTATATCCTACAAGCACCGCTAGGTGAAGCACCTATTCTCCCTGCAGAACAAGATGTTATGAACGCTTGGCAGACACGTAGATTACTCCCTCGTTCAGTGCGGCATGCTTTACAACTTAGAACCGGGGCTCCAAAAGCGTTTTGAGAGACACGGAGCATATGAGATGTTCGAAGAGCTGAAAATGGTTTTTCAAGCTCATGCCCGGGTCAAGAGATATGAAGTCTCCGACAAGTTCTTCAGCTGTAAGATGGAGGAAAATAGTTCTGTCAGTGAGCACATACTCACTATGTCAGGGTTACATAACCGCTTGACTCAGCTAGGAGTTAATCTCCCGGATGACGCGGTCATTGACAGAATCCTTCAGTCGCTTCCACCGAGCTACAAGAGCTTTGTGATGAACTTCAATATGCAGGGGATGGAAAAGACCATTCCTGAAGTATTTGCAATGCTGAAATCAGCAGAGGTAGAAGTCAAAAAGGAACATCAAGTGTTGATGGTGAATAAAATCACTAAGTTCAAGAAAGGCAAGGGTAAGAAAAACTTCAAGAAGGACGGCAAGGGAGTTGCCGCGCCCGGCAAGCAAGCTGCCGGGGAGAAGCCAAAGAATGGACCCAAGCCCGAGACTGAGTGCTTTTATTGCAAGGAAAGTGGTCACTGGAAGCGGAACTGCCCCAAATACTTAGCGGACAAGAAGGCCGGCAAAACGAAAGGTATATGTGAATACATGTAACTGATGTGTACCTTACCAGTACTCGTAGTAGCTCCTGGGTATTTGATACCGGTGCAGTTGCTCACATTTGTAACTCAAAGCAGGACCTGCGGAATAAGCGGAGACTGGCGAAGGACGAGGTGACGATACGCGTCGGCAATGGTTCCAAGGTCGATGTGATCGCCGTCGGCACGCTACCTCTACATTTACCTACGGGATTAGTTTTGAACCTCAATAATTGTTATTTAGTGCCAAGTTTGAGCATGAACATTGTATCAGGATCTCGTTTAATACGAGATGGCTACTCATTTAAATCCGAGAATAATGGTTGTTCTATTTATATGAGAGATATGTTTTATGGTCATGCTCCAATGGTGATGGTTTATTCTTAATGAATCTCGAGCGTAATGCTACACATATTCATAGTGTGAGTACCAAAAGATGTAAGGTTGATAATGATAGTCCCACATACTTGTGGCACTGCCGCCTTGGTCACATAGGTGTCAAACGCATGAAGAAGCTCCATGCAGATGGACTTTTAGAGTCTCTTGATTACAAATCATTTGACACATGCGAACCATGCCTCATGGGTAAAATGACCAAGACTCCGTTCTCAGGAACAATGGAGCGAGCAACCAACTTATTGGAAATCATACATACTGATGTGTGTGGTCCAATGAGTGTTGAGGCTCGCGGTGGTTATCGTTATGTTCTCACCCTCACTGATGACTTGAGTAGATATGGGTATGTCTACTTAATGAAACACAAGTCTGAGACCTTTGAAAGGTTCAAGGAATTTCAGAGTAAGGTTGAGAATCAACGTGACAGGAAAATCAAGTTCATGGAGGAGAATACTTGAGTCACGAGTTTGGCACACACTTAAGAAAATGTGGAATAGTTTCACAACTCACGCCGCCTGGAACACCTCAGCGTAATGGTGTGTCCGAACATCGTAATCGCACTCTATTAGATATGGTGCGATATATGATGTCTCTTACCGATTTACCATTATCTTTTTGGGGCTATGCTTTAGAGACTGCCGCATTCACTTTAAATAGGGCTCCGTCAAAATCCGTTGAGACGACACTGTATGAATTATGGTTTGGGAAGAAACCTAAGCTGTCGTTTCTAAAAGTTTGGGGATGCGATGCTTATGTCAAGAAACTTCAACCTGAAAAGCTCGAACCAAGTCGGAAAAATGCGTATTCATAGGATACCCTAAAGAAACTATTGGGTGTACCTTCTACCTCAGATCCTAAGGCAAGATCTTTGTTGCCAAGAATGGATCCTTTCTAGAGAAGGAGTTTCTCTCGAAAGAAGTAAGTGGGAGGAAAGTAGAACTTGATGAAGTATTACCTCTTGAACCGGAAAGTGGCGCAACTTAGGAAAATGTTCCTGTGGTGCCTGCACCAATTAGAGAGGAAGTTAATGATGATGATCAAGATACTTCTGATCAAGCTCCTACTGAAATTTGAAGGTCCACAAGGACACGTTCCGCACCAGAATGGTACGGCAACCCTATCTTGGAAATCATGTTGTTAGACAACGGTGAACCTTCGAACTATGAAGAAGCGATGGCGGGCTCGGATTCCGACAAATGGCTGGAAGCCATGAAATCCGAGATAGGATCCATGTATGAAAATGACGTATGGACTTTGACTGACTTGCCCATTGAGCGGCGAGCCATAGAAAATAAATGGATCTTTAAGAAGAAGATAGACGTGGATGGTAATGTGACCATCTATAAAGCTCGGCTTGTCGCTAAGGGTTATCGACAAGTTCAAGGGGTTGACTACGATGAGACTTTCTCACCGGTAGCGAAGCTGAAGTCCGTCCGAATCATGTTAGCAATTGCCGCATTCTATGATTATGAGATATGGCAAATGGACGTCAAAACAGCATTCCTTAATGGTTTCCTTAAGGAAGAATTGTATATGATGCAGCCGGAAGGTTTTGTCGATCCTAAGAATGCTGACAAGGTGTGCAAGCTCCAATGCTCGATTTATGGGCTGGTGCAAGCATCTCGGAGTTGGAACATTCACTTTGATGAGATGATCAAAGCGTTTGGGTTTATGCAGACTTATGGAGAAGCCTGCGTTTACAAGAAAGTGAGTGGGAGCTCTGTAGCATTTCTCATATTATATGTAGATGACATACTTTTGATGGGAAATGATATAGAGCTTTTGGACAGCATTAAGGCCTACTTGAATAAGAGTTTTTCAATGAAGGACCTTGGAGAAGCTGCTTATATATTAGGCATCAAAATCTATAGAGATAGATCAAGACGCCTCATAGGTCTTTCACAAAGCACATACCTTGATAAGATATTGAAGAAGTTCAATATGGATTAGTCTAAGAAGGGGTTCTTGCCTGTGTTGCAAGGTGTGAAATTGAGCTCAGCTCAATGTCCCACCACGGTAGAAGATATAGAAGAGATGAGTGTCATCCCCTATGCCTCAGCCATAGGTTCTATTATGTATGCCATGCTGTGTACCAGACCTGATGTAAACCTTGCCGTAAGTTTGGTAGGTAGGTACCAAAGTAATCCCGGCAAGGAACACTGGACAGCGGTCAAGAATATCCTAAAGTACCTGAAAAGGACTAAGGAAATGTTTCTTGTTTATGGAGGTGACGAAGAGCTCGTCGTAAAGGGTTACGTCGACGCTAGTTTCGACACAGATCTGGATGACTCTAAGTCACAAACCGGATACGTGTATATTTTGAATGGTGGGACAGTAAGCTGGTGCAGTTGCAAGCAGAGCGTCATGGCGGGATCTACATGTGAAGCGGAGTACATGGCAGCCTCGGAGGTAGCGCATGAAGCAATTTGGGTGAAGGAGTTCATCACCGACCTAGGAGTCATACCCTATGCGTCGGGGCCGATCAAACTCTTCTGTGACAACACTGGAGCTATTGCACTTGCCAAGGAGCCCAGGTTTCACAAGAAGACAAGGTACATCAAGCGTCGCTTCAACTCCATTCGTGAAAATGTTCAAGATGGAGACATAGATATTTGTAAAGTACATACGGACCTAAATGTTGCAGATCCGTTGACTGAACCTCTCCCTAGAGCAAAACATGATCAACACCAGAATTCCATGGGTGTTCGATTCATCACAATGAAACTAGGTTATTGACTCTAGTGCAAGTGGGAGACTATTGGAAATATGCCCTAGAGGCAATAATAAAAGGATTATTATTATATTTCCTTGTTCATGATAATTGTCTTTTATTCATGCTATAATTGTGTTATCCGGAAATCGTAATACATGTGTGAATACATAGACACCAACATGTCCCTAGTAAGCCTCTAGTTGACTAGCTCGTTGATCAACAGATAGTCATGGTTTCCTAACTATGGACATTGGATGTCATTGATAACAAGATCACATCATTAGGAGAATGATGTGATGGACAAGACCCAATCCTAAACATAGCACAAGATCGTATAGTTCGTTTGCTAGAGTTTTTCCAATGTCAAGTATCTTTTCCTTAGACCATGAGATCGTGTAACTCCCGGATACCGTAGGAGTGCTTTGGGTGTACCAAATGTCACAACGTAACTGGGTGACTATAAAGGTATACTACGGGTATCTCCGAAAGTGTCTGTTGGGTTGACACGGATCAAGACTGGGATTTGTCACTCCGTAAGATGGAGAGGTATCTCTGGGCCCACTCGGTAATGCATCATCATAATGAGCTCAAAGTGACCAAGTGTCTGGTCATGGGATCATGCATTACGGTATGAGTAAAGTGACTTGCCGGTAACGAGATTGAACGAGGTATTGGGATACCGACGATCAAATCTCGGGCAAGTAACGTACCGATTGACAAAGGGAATTGTATACGGGGTTGCTTGAATCCTCGGCATCGTGGTTCATCCGATGAGATCATCGAGGAGCATGTGGGAGCCAACATGGGTATCCAGATCGGGCTGTTGGTTATTGACCAGAGAGCCATCTCGGTCATGTCTACATGTCTCCCGAACCCGTAGGGTCTACACACTTAAGGTTCGGTGATGCTAGGGTTGTAGAGATATAATATGCAGTAACCCGGAAGTTGTTCGGAGTCCCGGATGAGATCCCAAACGTCACGAGGAGTTCCGGAATGGTCCGGAGGTGAAGAATTATATATAGGAAGTGCAGTTTCGGCCATCGGGACAGTTTCCGGGGTCACCAGTATTGTACCGGAACCACCGGAAGGGTCCCGGGGGTCCACCGGGTGGGGCCACCCATCCCGGAGGGCCCCATGGGCCAAAGTGGGGAGGGGAACCAGCCCATAGTGGGCTGGTGCGCCCCCCTTGGCCCACCCCATGCGCCTAGGGTTGGGAACCCTAGGGTGGGGGGGCGCCCCACCTGGCTTGGGGGGCGCCCCACCTGGCTTGGGGGGCACTCCACCCCTTGGCCGCCCCCCCCCTAGGAGATCCCATCTCCTAGGTCCGGTGCCCACCCTAGGGGAGCCTATATAAAGGGGGGAGGGAGGGGCAGCCGCACCCTTGAGTCTTGGCGCCTCCCTCTCCCCTGCTACACCTCTCCCTCTCGTAGTAGAACGGCGAAGCCCTGCTGCGGTGACCCCTGCATCCACCACCACGCCGTCGGGCTGCTGGATCTTCATCAATCTCTCCTCCCCCCTTGCTGGATCAAGAAGGAGGAGACGTCACGCTGACCGTACGTGTGTTGAACACGGAGGTGCCGTCCGTTCGGCGCTAGGATCTCCGGTGATTTGGATCACGTCGAGTACGACTTCCTCATCCCCGTTCTTTGAACGCTTCCGCGCGTGATCTACGAAGGTATGTAGATGCAATCCGATCACTCGTTGCTAGATGAACTCATAGATGGATCTTGGTGAAACCGTAGGAAAAATTTTGTTTTCTGCAACGTTCCCCAACACAAGGTTCATGTTTTGTTGCTCCTTTTCCCTGTTTCTTCTGCCTGAGCGGTAGTACCGCTCATGGAGCGGTAGTACCGCTCGTGTGCGGGCTGAGCACATAACGGTTGGATTTCCCCCCTCCTATAAAAGGGGGTCTTCTTCACCATTGAACCTTATCCTTTGAGCTCGTGTTCTTCCCCCATTGTTGACCTTCTTCGAGCTTGCTAACTCTCAATCCCTACATGGATTCTTGCTAGTTTTTGAGGGAGAAGAGAGAGGAGATCTAGATCCACATTTCCACCAATCACTTTCTCCTCTATGTGAGGGGAGCCCCTTGGATCTAGATCTTGGAGTTCTTGGTGTTCTCTTTCTTGTTCTTCCTCTCATTTTCCTCCCTAGCATTAGTTGCTTCAGTGGGATTTGAGAGAGAAGGACTTGGGCACTCTGTGTGCCCTTGCCATTGCATTTGGTGCATCGGTTTGAGTTCTCCACGTGATACGTGGAAGTTACAAGTTGAGAAGCTTATTACTCTTGGGTGCTTGGTACCCTTGAGTTTGTTCCTCTTGGGTGCTTGGGCGCCCTAGATGGTTGTTGGTGTTCGGAGCTCAATCATTGTGGTGCAAAGCTCCGGGCAAGCGTCGGGGTCTCCAATTAGGTTGTGGAGATCGCCTCGAGCAATTTGACGGGTACCGGTGACCGCCCCCAAGGGTTGCCAAAGTGTACGGGTTTGGTGACCGCCCCCAAGGGTTGCCATTTGTATAGGTTTCGTGACCGCCCTCAAGGGTCCCTTAGCGGAATCACGGCATCTTGCATTGTGCGAGAGCGTGAGGAGATTATGGTGGCCCTAGTGGCTTCTTGGGGAGCATTGTGCCTCCACACCGCTCCAAACGGAGATTAGCATCCGCAAGGGCGTGAACTTCGGGATACATCATCGTCTCCTCGTGCCTCGGTTATCTCTTACACGAGCCCTTTACTTATGCACTTTACTTTGTGATAGCCTTATTGTTTCTTGTCATATATCTTGCTATCACATAGTTGCTTATCTTTCTTAGCATAAGTTGTTGGTGCACATAGGTGAGCCTAGTTGTATTAGGTTTTGTGCTTGGCAAATTAACCGCTAGGTTTATTCCGCATTTGTTCAAGCCTAAACCATAATTATTTTAAAACGCCTATTCACCCCCCCCTCTAGGCGACATCCACGATCTTTCAGGTAGGACATCATCATAATGTGCACATTGTGATCAAGGAGTTGATCACGGGATGATGTGTTACGGAACGAGTAAAGAGACTTGCCGGTAACGAGATTGAACAAGGTATTGGGGTACCGACAATCGAATCTCGGGCAAGTATCATACCGATGGACAAAGGGAATTGTATACGGGATTGATTGAATCCTTGACATCGTGGTTCATCCGATGAGATCATCGTGGAGCATGTGGGAGCCAACATGGGTATCTAGATCCCACTGTTGGTTATTGACCGGAGAGTTGTCTCGGCCATGTCTGCATGACTCCCGAGCCCTAGGGTCTACACACTTAAGGTTCGATGACGCTAGGGTTATAGGGAATAGATGTACGTGGTTACCGAATGTTGTTCAGAGTCCCGAATGAGATCCCAGATGTCACGAGGAGTTCCGGAATGGTTCGGAGGTAAAGATTTATATATGGGAAGTCATCATACGGTCACCGGAACAATTCGGGGGTTACCGGTATTGTACCGAGACCACCGGAGGGGTTCCGGGGGTCCACCGGGAGGGTCCACCAGCCCCGGAGGGCCCTATGGGCTGTATGTGGAGACGGACCAGCCCCTTAGTGGGCTGGGCGCCTCCCCCCCTAGGGCCCATGCGCCTAGGGTTTGGGGGAACCCTAAAGGGGGGCGCCCCCCTTGCCTTGGGGGGCAAGGCAACCCCCCTTGGCCGCCGCCCCCTCCTCAGATTGGATCTGAGGGGGCCGGCCCCCCTCTCCCTTGCCCCTATATATATGTGGGGATTAGGAGGGCAGCCGCACCCAAGTTCTGGCGCAGCCCTCCCCCTCTCCCAAGTCCCCCTCTTCTCCTATGGTGCTTGGCGAAGCCCTGCAGGATTACCATGCTCCTGCTTTACCACCATGCCGTCGTGCTGCTGCTGGATGGAGTCTTCCCCAACCTCTCCTTCCCCCCTTGCTGGATCAAGGCGTAGGAGACATCACCGGGCTGTACGTGTGTTGAACGTGGAGGTGTCATCCGTTCGGCACTAGGATCATCGGTGATTTGGATCACGACGAGTACGACTCCATCAACCCCGTTCACTTGAACGCTTCCGCTTAGCGATCTACAAGGGTATGTAGATGCACTCCCCTTCCCCTCGTTGCTAGATTACTCCATAGATTGATCTTGGTGATGCGTAGAAAATTTTAAATTTTTGCTACGTTCCCCAACAGTTTAAACATTTTTTTATCAGCTCACACTTTGGATAGTGTGTGCAAGGAGCAAGGACGTAGTACCAACCCAATTAATCCACGACCGTTGATCTGTTTGTGTGCGTGCATGGTGCTACCTCAAATGCCGACCTAATTGCAGTGACACGTTCGGTTTGGTGAAAATGGGCACCCTCATGTCGTGAAATAAGATTATTTCTTTCTACGCGCAAAAAATGGCACCATGTGAATAATCTCGTGCCAAAGAACGCGTGCGGTTCACCTGAGCTCGCAGGGACCAGGTTGAACAATGGTGGTGCCGGTGGGGAGGTGGGGGTTGGGGCTGCAAGGGTAGCACGCCATTGCCGCCAGGGGTGGAGACAGAGGGGGGGGGGGGCGAGTAGGCGCTCGCCCCCCCAACGATTTCTAGCAGGCAGTAGTATAGGTACTGTACTGTAGATGTGCTAATTGGCTGGAGATAATCACATCATTAGCCCATATAAGATTTTTCTAGGGAAATTAGCCCATATAAGTACTAATATAATAACTATCATATACCGAAGCCCAATAGCCCATGTCATTGTCATGTGGTTGTGGCCTTTTGTTGTTTGCCCCATGCGATCGATTCTTTGATTGTGTCCTCGCACTAGGGTCTCGGGCGTTGTTTGCAGCCACCGGCTGCCCGGCCGCCGCTGCCGCTCCCGCTCAGGTAAGGCGCTCACCACGCCGCCACCCCTACTCTATCGGGTCCGTTGATCTGTCGTCTTTGTCCACTGTTTCTCCAGTATTTGAGGACTAAGGCAAGAGGAGGAGGTTTCATTAGATCAAAGTTCTATCGGGAGAAACGAAGATCAGATAGAGGAAGGTACTAGCACATACTTGTAGCTATCAGTTATTATGAAGGACAGTGATATTTGGCAACAGTGTGCCCGATAGGAAATTTACCTTACCTGTCGATCACCCATCAGCTAACCAGGCCAATCACCCTACCAGCTAACCAGGCCGATCACCCCGCCAGAACACCAGGCCGATCGCTGTACAAGGCCCAACAAAAATGCCATCCCCCATGACGCACTTTCCAGATCGCAACTTTCCCCCACCCCCTTACCTCCCACACAAGTATATACCCTCTCTCACCCTCCCCTCCACCCACCCGCCCCTCCCCCTACACAACTGCTCAAAATCAACACCAAAGACCTACCCCTCCTCCAGTTCTGGATCAAACAAGAGCAGATCATCAGGGAAGCGGTGGAAATTACCAGGGATACGGTGAAGAAATCGCCAGGCAACATCACCTCACCCTGGTAAGAATCAAAGACTCATCCAAAATCTCCAAAAAATTCTGCTTAACACAAAGACTTACCCCACCCCACCCCCTCCCCTCCCAATCTATGCAAAATTACCATCCTTTCACCTCTAGAAAACAGAATAAGCAGACTTCTCTCATAATTTTGCATATTGCAGTGACTTACCAATCAACTAAGTGCAAAATTACCAGCCCCCGTAGTTTTTGTTACCAACTTTATGCAACAAAACAGAGTACCCAAAAAAATACCTCATTCCCTTGCTACACTAAACATAGATTTTGTGTCTATCATGGAAAAATAAAGACAAAAATAGGAAAGAGGAACCTTTATTGACCACAAAAATCATTCTCTCATACAATGGAAGATGCATTGCAAAAAAGATTTATTTTTCAGTCTACAAGTTATCAATCTGTACATAGTAAAGTTATCATACACTTTAGCTAAGTACCAACATTGGATAAAGAAAAGTGCTGCCTTTTAATGGAGATGCTCATGTTGTACTGTAAATTGTCCTGTTTAGTGTTCTTCCCAATCACCCCTGCGATTCTTGCCTTCAAACACCTGTGTAAAGAGTAAACAAAACAATGAGTTTCGAAAAAAAGAGTGAACACGTGTAGATGTATACTAATGTGCAAACGTAAAAATAAAATCAAGCAGGAGTAGATAAATGGATGCTAGCAGAGGAGATAATGCAGAGGATGAAGGAGGAGGTAGAATGCATGAAGAAGGCGATGCGGCGCGCACACCAAACAGCAATTCAGCATACCCAAACATCATGGTGAAAGGTAAAATTACCAACATTATTGTTTACATATCATCATGGAATGAAAACCCAGTCTTATACTTTACTGTTGAAGTGGATTTGAAAATTAACATCATTGGTGCACACATATTACCAGGTCCAAAAAAATGCAAATTACCAGGGTTTTTTTAGGCATAAAGAATACTTTACTATTGAAGTGGGTTTGAAACTTACCACCATTGGTGCACACATATTACAATGTCCAGAGGATGCAAATTACCAGGGTTTTTTAGGCAGAAAGAATGCTTTACTGTTGAAGTGGGTTTGTAAATTACCAGCATTGGTGCACTCATAATACCAGGTTCAGAGTATGCAAATTACCAGGGTTGTTTAGGAAGAAAAGAAAGATACATTCACTGAATCTTCAGAAAACTACCATGATAGAAAACTGTTATTTATCATGTAATATTCCACTAATCTACGAGGCCAAATTGCAGGTGCTCGGGCAATCAGCGCAAACAACAGCTTGCCCAGTGGTGGAACAAGTGCATATAGTGCTGGAACAAATGCAAGCACAGGAGCTAGGAGCCTTGGAGAGCAGACAATAAGCGAACCAGCAGCTCCAGAATCTGCTGGGATCGATGCTGATATGGAAGGAAGCAACATGGAGGCATATTCCACAACTAAGCCATCTTTACAAGGGACAAAATTTGACACCCTGGAGAGCGCACGTGACCACTAGAGCACCTACGCGCGCAGGACTGGCTTTGCAATTAGGCAGCAATTCAAGAAAGAGAGGGTTGATGGAACTATAAGCAGGATGCTACTAGTTTGTACAAAATATGGCAAATGATGAAAGGACAGGGATGAGCTGCAAGATGTGGAAAACCCAGCCAGCATTGTCAAGAAGAGGAAAAAAAGAAAGTTGTTAGGACTGAATGTGAAGTGCACATGTACCTATCCCACGATGATGCATGGTGGACTGTTGACCGTTTCGAGGACACCCACAATCACCCCCTGATCAAAAAGCCGTCCCTAACAAAATTCTTATCATCACATCGGTACATTCCGAAGGAGGAGCAGGACTTCTTGAGGGTTCTGCACGGATGCAACATTGAGACTGCGAGGCAGATGCAGCTGATGTCATGGTTCTACGGAAGCGCTAAAGACGTACCCTACACGACACAAGACATTGCTAATCAACGAGCTAAGTTCCGCTTACAGCACCGCCACAAGGACATTGGGAGCACAATTGCATACTTCCAAGAGAGGGCCAAAGATTCATATTTCTACTGGAGAATCAAACTTGATGATGAGGACAGGGTTGAGAACTTGTTCTGGATAGATGGCGCATCACGCAGGGCATATGCAAAGTGTAATGACTGTTTGTCGTTTGACACGACATACATGACAAACATGTACAAGATGCCGTGTGAACCATTCATTGGAATTAATAACCATGGTCAATCCATCCAGTTTGGGTGTGGCTTCGTTCGAAACGAACTAAAGGAAAACTTTGCGTGGCTGTTTAACACATTCCTCCATGCAATGGGTGGTGTTGCCCCTAAAAACACCACCACAGACCAGGACTTTGCAATGAGGAGTGCGATCGACGAGGTCTTCTTGAACATAATACACAGAAATTGCTGCTGGCATATAATGAAGAAGGCGCATGAGAAACTTGGAAAACTTATGGCTGATGATAAACCACTAAACAAAGCGTTCAAAGACTGTGTCGACAATAGCTTGACTGGTACGTACCTAAACTGTTGACCCATTTTAATTACCATGCAGCAAACTTGAGAAAGCCATATGAACATATGTGATGCACAAGTTACCATGTGTGGGTCTACACAAGTTATCATGATCTTGTTGGCTATATTACCAGGGGCAGTTACATATGTTGATACCAACTTGTGGTTTAGAAAAGTTACCAGATCTGGAAAAACTGTTCAATAAAGTTACCATCTAACAACTAAGAAAAGTTACCAGCATACTTGTACTTTAATTACCAATGATTGTGTATGATGTTGTGATTGTCTCATGTTTTGTGTATCACAGAGGAAGAGTTGGAAAACAAATGGTGGGCAATGATGGATGAATATGGCCAGATCGACAATGAACATTTTCAATGGCTGTGGGAAAATAGGAAATGTTGGGCCCCAGTGTACTACATGAAGCATTTCTTTCCATTCTTGCAGACAACTGCAAGGAGCGAGGGATTCAATGTTGTGCTCAAGAAGTATGTGAACCCCAACAACTCACTGATTGAATTCGCAACTCAATACACCGCAATCCAGGAGAAAGTAATGGTGGCTGTGGCGAAAGAGCAAGTGGACACAATTTACAAAGAGGCAGACATGTATTCGTTGAACCCAATTGAGTTACAGATGCGAGGGATATACACACAAAATCTGTTCTCCAAGTTCCAGGTAGAGATGAAGCTAAAGACTGCTTATGGATGCAACACTTTGCAAGATGGAACCTTCAAGATGTGGTCGCTCCGAGGCATACTACCAAAGTATGGGGATCGGGACTACCATGTGCAGGCGAACAAGGATGAAGGGGTATACTCATGCACTTGCTGCAAGTTTGATCGCGATGGGCTATTGTGCACACACATACTACGAGTAATGGAACAGATTGGAGTCTACGAGATACCGAGGAAGTATATCCTGGATAGGTGGACATGGGATCCAGAAAAGGATCTTGTTCGGCCTGATTACCAACAGCCAACAGTTAAGAAGGGTATGACAGAAGAAGGAAAAAATATCATGAGATATACATCTATTCTGAATGATTTCAAGGAAGAAGCAAAAGATGCTTGCACTACTGATGAAGGGATGGCATTGGTAAGGAAACATGTTAGTGCTTTCAGAGACGACATGGATGCACTAAAAAAGAGGCAGCTAAAGAAAGCAAGAAAGGACAAAGATGAGGGAAAAGAAGCACAAATGTTTTCTTCACCACCAGGGACTAGTGCCACTGAAGGTGTCCCAGTAGCGCATCAAGGAAGCATTCCTGTCACGCACGTGTCTGGCAATATTTTCCAGTTCCAGGGCTCACATGCCGAGGGATCCCAATCATCAAACACAAGAGTGATACTAGACCCACCAAAGTCTACTACGAAAGGGCGTCCGAGAGAGAAAAGATTCCAGCACCCATTTGACATTGTAAAGCCAAAAAAAAGAGAGGAAGTGTAGAGTCTGCGGGTCGATAGATCATGATAAACGCAAATGTACCTCACCCATTCCGCACTGAGAAATGCAAGTTAGATGGGCATTGAAAAATCCAAGTTAGAGATTTTACTTATGAATTTTACCCATTTTATTGTGTAAAACAGTGTTGAGACACCATGTAATGAAAAGTTATCAGCACTAAAACATGTAAGTTATCGTCCAAAATGTAATGGGGATTTTCAGAAAAAGAGAATGAGATTAGTTATCGTTCTTTGTTTGTGAGCAAAATGTTATGAGGCAATGAAAACTAAAGTTATCAGCACCTGTTATAGTATGTTATCAGCATTGACTATCATAATTATCAGCAAAAATGTATAAAAAAGATAGTAATCAGCCCAGTAAAAATGTATGAAACTATCATCATTCTTAATCATAAAACTTATATTGGTGCAAATTTCTCACATCAATTACTCCTTATTGAACAATTGATAGCGCCATCGCATGCATTTGTTAAGAGGATGGTCCAGCCACATGCTTGTCAATATCTTCCTCAGCGCCGGGATCTGCTCCTTAGTTATTGTCGGGATATTTTTACCATCCTAGAACTCCAAGATCTTGAACGCGAAGAAACCGCAATCAATGTTGTAAGGAAAAAAATAAAAAATGTGTTAAAAAGCAAAATAAGATAAGCAAAAAGGTGAATGAACTTTTAAAATGCTACACTACTAAGTTACCGGCTATTTAGATGGAAAAAAATGATGGAGTACTAGCCAAAAAAACTAACCCATTGTCCTGTTTGAACACATCGATGTACACCAGATCATAGTCTTGGATCTGCTTACTCGAGTCCTTGTACGCAATCAACCAGGCTTTTATAATCTCATTCATAAGCTTCGTCGCATGTGTGATGAGCGAAGGGCTATCTTGTGGACGAAGAGAATCAAGAACTTTAAATTGTTTTGCCTTGAGATTAAGGCACAAGACATACCAATGCCCGTCCTTTGATAGACGTCCCAACTTTTGCAGTGTTGGAAACAATAGCTGTTAAAAAAATGTGAACACATGAACACAATAAGTTATGAAGTTATCAATGCATTTACAGTTAAAAAGGCAAAGTTATCAGGACACTGACAACATATGTTACCAGTAGGCATACATGAAAGTTACCACAGAAAGGAAAAATGTGAACACATGAACACAAGAAGTTATCAATGCATTTACAGTTAAAAAGGCAAAGTTATCAGGACAGTGACAACATATGTTACCAGTAGGCATACATGAAAGTTACCACAGAAAAGTAACATAACTAGGTACCAGCTAAAATTCTTTAATGGTACGATGTCTGACAAAACCAAAATAAGAGCCTGATAAAATTGCCTGTTAGACCACCTAAAAAACAGCTTGTACGATTTAAAAGAGGAAAAGTATGTAGTTTACGTAAAAAATTGTACCTAATTTTGGTGACTAAGTATGTAGTTTGCATCACGACGGAAATGTTTGATTAGGAACTTGCTCGTCATATCATGTATGTGAAGATATACTGACAACAACCATGGAAAGATGATCTTCCCTGGGGGTACATAATCAGAAAGAATTCGGATGTGGAGCTCTGCAATATTATTCGAAACTTGACCACCTTCTATCACACTATTAGCAAGCTCCTCCAATGTGACCCACCGCCCATCGATGTCAATAACCCTAATACTGAAAAGCAAACATAGAAAATAAATAGTATATAAGCAAATGTTTTGCCGGTGAGGGGTTAAAATACTAGAGAAAAGGAAAACAGTAAATGTCATTAGTGTTTTATCTTGGAGTCAACTGAATCAGTGGTGTGCTTGATAACTCCTGCGTAAATAACCTCTTCGAGTGCAGATGCTGTGAGGCCACAATATGGAGGCAGTAGGAACTACGATGGGCGGCTTACCTTAACTTTCCGAATGTACGATTTAGGAGTCACACTGGCTGAATGATTACCATAGGGAGGTTGAATAACTGGTCTAGCAAATTCAGGGCTGGTGGGGTGGTCTAGAAGAAAAGTGAAGGGAGTTATCAGAGTTGGGAATGACGGAAAGAAATATTATGGGGAAACAAAAAGCAAAGAAGTTATCAGAGTTTAGAACAGTAAATTATCAACATGAAGATAATGATGTTATCAAGGTTGGCAGTAGGAAAAAGTTTGTTAAATAAAATCTTCCTATCAGTACCTTTTACAGAACCGTAATTTGCTTTTTCTCTAACAGTGGCACGTTCGACTTCTTCAACCCACATAATTACATCTTCGTCTTCAACATCCGCATCATAAACTTGAAATCGACGCTCTTCAAAAAGTTGCGATCAGGTCAGTTTGTGAACTGACAAAAGGAATGTCAAATATGTGGAAAAACAGCTAAAGAAAAAAGTGATAGATAATACAGAATGATCATATAATTACTGTAGAGAGAAAAAGGGAAGAAAATGAGGGGGGTCAGGATAGTTAAAGGGACAGCATAAATGTATTAGAATGGTTTGTCTGTGTGTGCAGGGAAAGGAGGGGGAGGGGTGTATTTACAGCATCAATAAAGGAAACAAAATGGTTGGAGTTATCAGCATGGTGATAGCAGAAGTTATCAGGGTATGATCACAAATGTTACCATTTAATTAACTAGTTAGCAAATAATTATCAGTCAGATGTTAGTAAAAGTTACCAGGAAAAATGAACAATAATAATCACGTATAATACATCCACACACCAGACAACATAAAAAATAAAAGAGCGCAAATGTGAAACGAAAACACATAATTCCTTACATAGACAGACGCAAAAGCATAAGTCATTACATGTGAGAGGGGGGGGGAGGTTGTCCATACATAGGATAAAAGAGCATAAATATACACACAAGGATCAAACTAAAAGCATAAAAAAGGTCTTCGAAAAGTAGACATCCATCCCATCACTCTTTTGTGATAAAAGCGAAGACACGTATATGCCTTCACTTACCAAGGTCAGTAGGCTCAGAGCCTGAAACCGGATTGGAGTCAGTAGGATTATCTTCTGCATTCTTTAAATCTCGTGGTGCTGCCGCTATATGATCAATTGGGGATGCTGCTGCTCGGTCTTGGGGAGCATTGTTAACCGTTGGGACCACTGCTGGTGCTTGAGTTGTCGAAACAACCGCTGGGGGCGGTGTTGGTACTGCTGCTGGGACTGCGGCCGTTGTAATAATATCTGGTCCGGGAGGTGTGGGGCCAAAATCTAGGCCAAGAGAGCAAGATGGTGGGGTGAAATCCCAGTAGGCCCTATCAGCAACAACATCTTCTACATCAGCATTAATGCTGAATTCTTGGGCGGCGACTTGGTCATCTCCAGGTTGAACTTCAACAAACACTGCATCTTCAGTTTCAACTGGTTCTGACACATTGGATTGGGAAGATTGAACTTGATCTTGAACAAAACATGGTATTTTGAAAGGATCTTGGTCATCTTCAGCTACAGCAGCGGTCATTGGAGGAGCAATTCCTTGAACTTGATCAGCAGAAGTTTCAGCTACGGCAGTGCTCGTTGAAGGAGCAATTCCTTGAGGTTGATCGGCAGAAGTTTTAGCGACAACAACGCTCATTGGAGGAGCAATTCCTTTAGGTTGATCAGCAGAAGTTTCAGCTACAGTGCCAATAACAACATTGGCAATTTCTTCTACCACTTGAGTAATAGTGGATGCTGCCGCGAGCTCATCCACAGCTCCAAAACTAGCATCTGGTGAATTCCTCACAGGGGCATTATCTTGCACAACAGCTATTGGAGAACTGACCACGGGGGAGTCTTTAAAATCATCTTTCGCGTTCTTGGGAGAAAAACAAGGAGAAGACCTAGTTGCAACTGCAATTGTAGAAGACTTCTTAACCTTCCTCACAGTAATCTTGGTCTTCTTGCTGCACACAAAGAAAATTAAACATGGACATCAACAACTTATAAAAACAGTAGTTACCAGCTTATATTAACATTAGTTATTAGATTATATTTGCATACAACAGCTAAAAATAACATTAGTTACCAGCTTATATTGACAGAAGTTAACAGCTAAAAAATAACTTTAGTTACCAGCTTGTATTCAAATTATTTGACAGCTTAGGGCCAACTTGGTTATCCACATAATGCAAAAAAATCAACATCGTCACGAATCATTAATGAAGATGGTAACTATGAAGATAACAAAGTTACCAACAAATTTATCATGCTAAAAAAATAGTAAATATTGTAAGAGCTTTGACTATAAAAACTACCAGTCATTCCCGTAGAGATTATGATGCCATGCATAAAAGAGTTAAATTACCGGTATATATTCACCTAATTTACAAATGAAAAATAAACAAATAGAGAAAATCATTTATATATCATATAGTGAGGAAAAATAACATTCATAATCACCTGTGTGACATGTCAGACGAGTCAACATCTGCCGAAGAACGCGCAGGATTACTAGGTATCTCCTCAGATGTGACACCCACACTGCTAGATCGCGTTTGCTGAAGGTCGGCAACACTAATAGATGGAGCATTCGAACACCTGACAAGTTATTATTTGAAAAGGATATAGTGCACGTGAGAAAAATGTTACCGTAGACAAATAACACATGCTTACCAGCATATAATTACTAAAATTATCATGCAAACAAAGTTAAACTACATATTGTTCAAATAAAAAACTGAAGTTATTATCGTGAAAATAGCTACTGAAAGTTATCAGCCTTACCATGATATAATTACTATCATTTCTAGAAAAAAAAAACACAAGCTTGTTAAGGAATAGAAACTATCCAGACATATTTACTTCTAATTATCAGAAGCTAGGTGCTAAGAAAAGTTATAACACAAAAGAGTAACAACAAGTAAGTATGTACACAAAGAAAAATAACCATGGACATTACCAGCTTATAAAAACATTAGTTACCAGCTTATATTAACATTAGTTATCAGATTATATTTGCACACAACACCTAAAGTGTAACATTAGTTACCAGCTTATATGGACAGAAGTTACCAGCTATAAAATGCAATATAACAAATGAAAATAAAAAGAAATCAACTAGCAGATGATAAGAAACTCACTTACAAGGATGTTGCTTCTTCCGCGTGGGATTGGCAATTACTGAGTTAGTGCCCTTATCAGGGCCTACAATGCCAAGCTCATTAATGACTATTGCCTTGATAGAACGATGTGTATCATCCAACAACGGCTGGTCAGAAACAGTTGTACCAGTGGCCATGGGCGAAGAAGGTAGGCGTAATTTCTTGCGACACCTGGAATATTGCTTTTCCAAGTTACGGACAAGAGAAGAACCGCACCTCCTCATAGAAGCATCAATAGCAGCCTCGTTTTGAGTATCCGTCATATCTGGCTGGTTATGCAATCCATCACTAGATACATTCCCAGAACGTGCAGTAAGCATAATCTGAGACTCGAGAGGCTGATCGGTTCCTGCAGTAGCAGTTCCATCAATTCCGGCTGACCTTACCGACACATTGGCAGTTGCAAACATGGTTGCACCCACATCTGCATTCGCTGCGCCACTACCTGAAGCATCATGGGCATTCGGTCCAGCACTGCCCCACTACCTGAAGCCTCATAGGCGTTCGGTCCACCTGAAGAACCATGGTAATGAATGTGAAAATCTAGATCTTCGTCAGAGTGACCATCACCGCCACCATCACTATCCTCATGATTAGAATCTGAACCTTCGACAGTTTGCTTGCCGGTATCTTTTACTTCACGCGAGCGGGATGTAGGACGGGTGCTTGCAGTCTTCCCGGCAGTCTTCCCGGCAGCAAAAGATAAACCCTTTAGTTGGCTCTCTAACACACGGGACATCCATGAGCTGTCTTCATCATCCAAGGACATGAACTCATTAACAAGACCACCCAGGAGGCCAACCATGCCAGACGAAAAGCGACCCACAATAGCAGAAGCTTTAGCAAGTTTCTGATAGAAAATCACGAATGAAAAAATAAATAATCAGGTTGTGAGAGAGATTAATTACCATGCAAAAACAACTAAAAATACCACACAAATATAAGTTCAAAATGAAGTTATTCCAAAGTGAGAATATAAAAAAATAAAAGTTACCATCCTAAAAACAGTACAAGTTACCAGGTCTTTATAACAATATTTACCAGGAAAAGGAAAACAAAAATACCCAAACGCACAAAAAAGATTAAAAATACCTGTTCAGAACAGTTTTGCGGTGCATGAACACGCATGAATTTATCTAGACCTTGTAAGCCACCAAACAAGCAATAGTCTTGACCATATTGGGGCTTAAGCTGAAAAAATATGATAAAAAACAAATTAAGATCTCGATAAAAAAGATGGCAATACATAGAAGGTAAGAAAAATGATGAATGAGAAATTACCGGTAATTTCCCATAAGAAAGCTTGTCCCTCTGGACATCCATCCGGAGAACTTTCGATGCCAACTCATTCGTCCACACATTAATTGCAAAAGGACCATTAGGCAAGATGATACCAAGGCCAGTTAAGTCAATAGCATTTATATACAGAAGCTGGAAAAACAGAAACGGTCATTACAATCTAGATGTTGGTGGAATAAGACGTACAATCCAAAATATTATGGGAACAAAAAAAGAATAGGGGGACTAACATTGTAGAATAGGAGGCAGCCCGTCGTAGGCTTTCCTTTGGAAAGGGCTTTGTGAAGCTGATCCGCAATAAATTTGCACCAGTTGAGGTTTTTTACATTGCCAATATTTTGCCGCGAAAAAAAGAAAGCACATAAAACATAGAGGAATGTATGCACACAAGTTAGCAGGGGACATAAGTAGATACTTATAACACTGTTAAAGCATGGAATCACCAAGTACATAAGCACACAATTACCACATTATTGAGAAGTAAGTCAAAATTACCATATTGCAAGGCATAAATAAATTATCAGGTGCATTACTAGATAATTACCACACTTTTAGAAAAAGTTATCAGGCGCATTACTTCATATTTACCACACCATCAGAAAAAAGTTATCAGGTGCATCACTATGTAATTACTACACCTTCATAAAAAGTTATCCGGTGCATTACTATATAATTACTACACCTTCATATAAAGTTATGATGTGCATTACTACATAAATACCACACTTCAGATCATAGAAAAATCAAAGGGACAGATATTACCACACTCCAAAAAACAAGGAAAGTTATCAAAGTGCATATGTGTATAATCATCAGACTAAGAAGCAAAAAATTACCAGGTAGAAAAACCAGAAAAGAAAAGAGATAAAAAGCGTGAACTAGAAAGATAGCCAGATGTGCTTACCAACACAGGATACCATCTGGTGCTGATCTTGTTGGAAGTCGTCGGCGCCATCACGGTGCTGGCAGCAAGCACAAGCCACAAGCGCTTGAAATTGTCGTCACGACGATTAGTGCTCAAGATAAGGTTTAATACATCCACAGTTTTATGAGCATGTCCAAGATCACCAAAAAGATCTCCCGCAAGCTCAAGCTGTGCATCTGAAGGAACCTTGAAATCCACCGCAATATCACCTCGGGGCACACCCATTATACGATGCACAGACTCTTCATTGACTGGTAACCTTCCGCGACCAGGTACAACAACCTCACGGGAATCAGGGTCGTATAGACCAGCAAGCCATTAGAAAGCCGATTGAACAGATTATCACACTTGATATTCTGCAGACTAGTGAAATCCATGTCATCGATCACAGCCATTCTCTCATCTGACATATCCTTACGGCAGTCACAAGAGCACTAGGAGAAGCCCTATTCCGATCTGCGGGAGGCTTATGCTTCTTTAAGGGGTTCACCTCCTCAAAGTCATCATCTAATTTGCACTTCCTTGGCATTGTGACCTGACACACAAAAATAACAAAAGAGAAAAAAGTTGAATTAATAGTCACACACATATTCTTATGATACATTGGTAACTTGTGAACATACAAACAAGACAACTCATCCACAACAGAGAATGACAAGGACATGTGTGCTTCTACTAGATATTGAATACCTGAATTTTTGTTTGCTTATAATACACTGATAAAAAGTATGAATCGGGCAAGATAACTTATGCAAATTAGGGATGACAACAACTTATACACAAACACATATATTGGACATCACATAACTAAGTATTCAGTGACATGATAAATTTTACAGTGGACTCCTAATAAATTGCCACTGATGATAATATTCATAATTAAAGTTCATGTGAGCTAAATGATGGCACATCCATCAGTTAGAAACACAAAAAGAACACAAAATGCATCATGAAAACGGGACACGAGTGCTAACAAAGATCAGGGAAATCGAGCCATGTAGCATTTAGAGAAAACCCTAGAAATCATAATCATGAATGTATACATAATGGTTTTGCATCTAGAGAAAACCCTAGAAATCAGAATCGAGCCGTGTGGCAGAGGGGATCAGTTCAAAAATTACGGCAACTAGCCACGAAATCAAAAACGGCAAATTAATCACTGGAACGATGTGCATGCGAAATAGGGCCTAACAAATAGCATCTGCACCACAAATTGAACGCATTGGGCGCATTTCTCGTTTGTTCTAACATGTGACCATCCCGACGAACATCCCGCCACTAATGGCGTCGAGAAACAGAGCACGAACTACTGGAGGCGGATGTGAGGGCGATTGAGTCGATGTTCACCGGTGGAACAGAATACTAGCGCCGAGAATCGGCCGGAGAAGGCGCCGCCGCTCGCCTTCACGGAGAGAGAGCGGGGGCGGAGCGAAAGAGAAGCAGGCGCGCGATTACCAGACGATTTGAGGCGCACGAACTACTGGGATGTGAGGGAGATTGAGTCGATACTCACCGGTGGAACAGAAGACCAGCGCCGAGAATCGGCCGGAGAAGCCGCCGCCGCTCGCCGTCGACGGAGAGAGAGCGCGCGCGGAGCGACAGAGAAGTGGGCGTGCCGTTACAGAGTAAATGAGGCGAGTGGTGGGGGAGGGGATAGTTAAGTCAATCGCACAACATGGGAGACGGTTCAAGCGAAGCGGGCGACGAAGAGATGGCCCACACACCAGCGATAGACAAATCGAAACTACTCGCTGGAACGTTTCGCGTCTGTCGGATTTGCAATTGACGTCATTCAGGTGGTGTGGCGATTTTGCAATAGGGCACAGGGTTGCCAAATACATTTTTCCTATTATGAATTATTAAATCCTACTATCCTAGTATGGTACGTTAGTGTTGTCTGTAAAATAGTGAATTAATCTATTAATCACGGTGATTGCATTAGGATATTGGATCTGCATAATTTAGCAACTGAACCAACGATCAAGGAAATTGGCTCCGCCATACATCCTTGCTACTTCACACCCTTCCTGCAAATTTTGGTGATCAATTCCGGATTAGATCAGACGTGACGTCGGCGTGATCGTGAGCTCGTTAATTCTCCGGCCAACTAGCCAAGGTTAGCACAACTAACAACTACTTGCTCATCTCGATCAGTTCCCACCTTATACCTATTACATTTGTACATCAAATTTCAATTCTTGTCATTTTTATGATTTATATTTATCAAGAGAAAAGGGTCACCAAACACCAGAAATATTATTTCAGCTTAATTGTCGAGGGCATGTTTTCAAAGCAAAACGATAGACGACTTGCTTGAGCATTGCATGAAAACTTGCTTCGAAAGGAATTCACAACTGAATTCTCTTCTAATGAAATTGTTAATATACTTTATGTTATTGAAAATCATTGAGATTATATAACTAATTCAAATGTAACTACCACATGTCTATACTATATAGCAATGAAGAGGTATTTTTTTCAACTTTGCTTGGCCCCCCCTATGTCCAAATCCTAGCTCCGCCCCTGATTGCCGTAGAGCGAGGGGTGGTGGGCGTGTCAGAGCAATTGGGGGGGGTGTGCGGGGGTATGAGAAGGCAAAGAGGCCAGGGGAGAGGTTTGTTGGGATTTATTGTACGGACTAGCCTCCCAACGCGAGAGGAGTAGTAACAGGAGGCGCAGGCTGATGCCGCCTACAACCACCAGCTCCTCCAGAAGAATCTGCAGACGGAGGAGCAACTCGCTGACGGCAAGGCGGTCACGCCGGACGGGGACATGGCTAAGCAGGAGGCGCTGCTCGAGTCGTACCGCACCACCCACGACATCCGCCTTGCCCGCTAGCGGTACCACCAGCGGGTGGCGGAGGTGGCAGCCGCCGGCAAGGAGTGCGACGGCAAGGTAGAGGAGGCGGTCTTCGACCTGGTTCATTAGCAAAAGTCTCGCCGTGTGCTGAGCATTGGGTTAGCATTGGGTTATCTCAAATACTCTGGACCAAACACTTTCACGGCTGCCTTTGTAAATTGTTTGACGAAGAAGATTGAAGTACTCTCTCTCTCCCATTGCCAAGTTGTCATCAATGGAATCCATCGGAATACCTTATGTCATCATGCAACAATGCGGCAGTGACCTATTGCTCAATGTTATGTCCAAGAGCTCTGGCACAGTTCCTCCTTTGAGTGAAGGATTGATCATGTTGTTTCACAACATTGCAAATGTGAGGAAACAAGCTCGTGGACATCCTAAACCAGCGTCAAAAGTGCCTCTCTAGATAGGGAGGTATTGTGGCAAAGTAGTTGTGCCACAATCGGTCGCCCGCCTCTTACCGTTCTCTTCATAGAAACTCACGACCAAAAACCGAACCTCCGTGCTTCAGCTTCTTGTTCTTGTGCATCATCACAATCATATCAATATCTCCCTCCCCGGTGAAATCAAATTTCCCCATCTAACAAGGAATCATTGTAATAGTTGGAGTCACATGAACTCAAGTACGGATGAAACTATCTATCAAGCTATAGTTCTACAAGGACAGTCCGTTCTACAAATGCATAGAAAAAACACAAACAATTTTTTTACGTTTGTAGATATTCCATCAAACAACTAGTGTGCGAGGAGGAGCAATCCGGCCGACGAGTCGTCGATGGCTTGCGGCTTCCTGGAGGGGGTGGGCAATGACCACTGGAAGTGCTCCTCAACGTGGGGAAGGCATCTATGCATCCAGAAGTCAGAGACGCCGCGCCGTTGCCGCTCAAATGTCACCGTACCTCCGCTCGGCCGCGACAGTGGGGCTACCGGCTATGGTGCTCCGTCGGATGCTAGGTCACCAAGTAGGGGCATAGACGAATGGCCATGGCCACTACGACGACGAATCGACACGGGCGGAGGCCAAATCGGGGCGGGCAGCGAGGCCGTGGGCGGCTAGAGGAGGAGTACTACGGTTGGGAAGTACTTCGGGGCATGCGGTGGAGCGGCAGTGGTGGCCTACGGTGGCGGATTAGCGACTGCGGCGGCGGTGGGCGTGCGGGTCAGACATGTTCCGGCTGGAGGCGGGTGAAAAACGGCTGAGCACAGACGATTTGTGGCAGCCTTGCGCTTTTGCGGTTGCCGCATATTTGCCGAACGCAGAGCCACTTTTTGGGCTGCCCTTTTTTTTGCAAAAATAATTGGTATTGGGCTGCTATTGGAGGACTTTTTTTTGCCCCTTCATGCCCTAAAAACGCCTTGTACCCAATAATAAGATAGTGTTGAAGATGCTCTTACCTTTTTAATAATGGAATATATTAATATCGTGAAAATACCAATTACATCAAGCCTCTGCAACAACGTAATGTCGTAAAGACATTAAGGATGCACACAACCAAAGCACACAAAAAACAAGAATAAAAAAACCCCGCTATACTGATCAATTCGTTATAGGTAGAACCACCACCTAGACAACACCTGAAGTACAAATTCGTCAAACGCGATGCCTCCAAGAAGAAAACAATGCACAAGCACCGTCATCGCCCGATCATATATCTTAGGTTTTCATCTTGGAGAAGATCCATGCTTCCAAAACAATGCCTTCAATAAGGTCACTGCTAGACTCAATCAATTAAGGCCAGACCTTGGGTTTTCGCCCTAAAAGTTAAGACTCTGTACTCTGCTTGTGTTGCCGCCCCCACTTGCCGATGCCACTGCTACGAATCACGAATCACCAAGCAGAGTCCTCATCGCCACGAAGACTCGATCTGCCATTACAAGGCCTTAGACCTCAGCCACCATGCCGTTCTTTGTCACTGTCTTCATCATAAAAATCGAAATACAGATGCTCTTACATGGTTGACTGGCTCTTAATCGAGTGTTTTAAGGAAAGACTCTGAATCCAATAGCATGGTTGCGTGCCAATTCGAATCACTCGGTTGCTAAACAGGAGTGCGAAGAGCAACATAAGTACAATATGTGTTACGAAACGATGACCAAATATTACATTACCAATGCTGCGCGGATTACATGTGTGACAGTGTGACACGAACCACATAACTTCCCAACACAGTGACGATCCATTACAACAGTAGTAGTAGTAGTAGTAGAACCAGATGTAATCTACTATCCTCGACAACACCAATGCACAAACAAGTAGGGAGAGAAAAGAAGCCCACACACTGTACAGTACACAGACATAGCGGACCGTTATTACATACGTGCTTCATGACGCGGGAGCACCGTGCACCTTGTAAGCTCTTCTAAGCTTCCGCGGGAGCACCGCAAAAGCAGAGGAGCTTCGCGATGCGCTTCATGACGCCGCCGCGCCTCGCCGGCGGCTTGCTCTGCTTCGCCTTCCCTTCTTCAGCGCCGCCACCGTACCCCTTCTCCATGGAGACAGAGAGCCAACAAATATTACTAGACAGAAGAATGATCTGTTGAGGAGGAGGAGGAGGATCAGAGCCAAAAACACTTCACGGCACCAACACTCGGCAGGGGAGACGTATAAATACACCCATGTCTCTTGGAAGAACTGCACGGCCAGCCATTTTCACGCCATTTTCGGGGTTAAAATCAGGCAAATGCATGGTAAGTACGTACGTGTGACTGGGCGCTGGGTTTCTTGTCTGCTCCTCCAGCTCTGTAACTTCACGCTGATGTCCCCAGTTGCACCGCCGTTGCATTCTCTAAATCCTTTCGGCCTTTTTCTCCAAAAACGTACGGGCGTGTCCCCTGCGGAAGAAAATGTCCGTCCATTTTCGGTCACCGTCTGCCGATCATTTCGCGTACAATCACTTGACTGCAACTAGTGAGCTAGTGCCGCCGGCGACCAGGTAGGTGTATGGAATGTTCCAGCCCTTTGGGTCGATCCAAGTCACGCCGAAAGTGAACAAGTAGACAGAAGGACGTCATTTTCCGGCGTGGCTTCAAAAGAGAAAACAACCTGAAACATGGTTTGATCAGTTGCAAGGCAATTCATTCGCATGGTTTGGTTAAGCGCTTTTGCTAATCTTCAGTTGCATGAAAATTTGGTTCCTGCTTGACTCCGCGTAGATGAGATTCCATGATCGAGTGGCTTGTTCCCGTTGAATATGGCAAATGTATGTATTCTGTATGTAGTTTTTTTGACATTATATATTACCACTATATAGTGTACAAAATATTGTCCATCGGATGAAGCTGATCCAACGGTTGTGAGATGGCAAATCTAAGTAGTGTTGGCCGTTGGATATTCTCTTTATTACACTGGATTCTGCTACGAGAAGATTCCAGACACCATGCATAATATGCACAAACCTCAAAGCAAATAGAGTTGTCATTCCTTTTAATTATTTATTTACTATGCACATTGTGCACACAAAATAATAACTTATTTTTTTTTGAAAAACTTCCGATCTATTCATCTTCAATCATGGCAGTACAACAAACACTAGAAATAATAAAAATTACATCCAGGTCCATAGACCACCTAACGACGACCACAAACACCGAAGCGAGCTGAAGGCGCGCCACTGTCATCGCTCCTCCCTCGCCGGAGTCGGGCACAACTTGTTGTAGTAGACAGTCGGGAAGTCGTCATGCTAAGGCCACATAGGACCAGCGCACCAGAACAGCAACCACCGCCGATGAAGGATAACGTAGATCGAAAGGATCCAATCCGAAGACACACGAATATAGACGAAAAACAACCAGATCCGAGCAAATCCACCGATGATAGATCCGTCGGAGACACACCTCCACACGCCCACCAACGATGCTAGATGCATCACCTGAGCGGGGGCTAGGCGGGGAGACCTTTATTCCATCTTCAGGGAGTCGCCGCCGTCTCGTCTTCTCGAGCAAGACACAAACCCTGACAAATATGAAAGGAACAACTAACAACGGAGCCCCCTCGCCGGCCCTTGTCAGAATCCACCTCGCCTCCATGGCCCTAGGGCCACCGGAGATGAGGCAGACCTGTGACGGAGCCGGCAAGAGGCACAAACCCTAGCTTGTTTGATGGAGTAGGATGCGGCTAAGTTAATAACTTCTTACTTGTTCTAGAATTCCATACTATAACTTGACAAGTTTGTTTCCTTCCAAAAGAATGGTCTTTTCTTACGTTATGATTTGTTCAAGGCTAAGGCAACATCTTTCTAAAATCCATTTATATTTCCAAATAGAGTACTTAGCTATTTGTACACTTAACTTGAGTTTTGTGTAGTATATATCACATAGTTATATAATATTCTATAACTATGATTCAATTCTCATTGAGACGAACGACATATCGAATCTACAACTTATACTTAACGAAATTGTGACTCTAAATATACACCTTAGCCTATTATAGTATTGTATATCAGTACTCGGTCGTACTTTGGTTATCTAAACTAACCTGCACAACATGTGTAGTTTACTATTCCCTCCGTTTCATAATATAAGAACATTTTTGACACTAACTAGTGTAAAAGACGCTTTTATATTATGGGACGGTGGTAGTAGTATAGAGAGCCCACCTGGTGGTAATGTGTCAGAATGCTTGTGTGCGGTTGTTTGGCTATGTGTGCACCTACACCTGCGGAAGGAGGTACCATCCATGTGAGGCACGATTCCACCAATTCATTTTTGGTATATCAATCAAATATTAATCTCCAGCATGATTTTTTAATGCATTGGTTATCAATAATAGACTTACTCGCATAACATTATATTGATGCCTTAGAGTTGCACTACCTTTTACTTGTCCTTGCACATTAAGGAACAATGCTCCGTTTTGAGAAAAAAAACATTGGGAAACATTGCAAGTTCTATATTATTTTACTTGGGTCTTTTTAGTTCTTTTTATTCCTACAGGTTTGTTTTCTTTCTATCAGGTAACTCCAAACAAAACTTCAATCTATAATATTTATATTTTTTATTTTTTCTCACCTTTGCTATTTCTTGGCACTTGTTTATTTTTATCTCAATTTTTTGGCCCTCCAATTTTCTCATAAATTCGTGCGCTATGAGTGTGATGCATCAAGCCCCTGACAATGTTATTTGCTTGTTTGAAAAAAAGTGGAATTCATGCTTGTGTTTTTTTTGTAGAGAGAGGTGCCAAAAAAGCAGAGGCTGTAACCTAAATATCATGCGACACAACTAATCACATTTGTCGGCTGGTCTCCTTAATTCGTATCCGTTCTTAAAATGCATTACTTTAGAAGTGTTCTTGCATAAAATGGAATTGTGCAAGTTTTGTATAACTTGTGTGCAAGTTCTGAACATTGCACTTTTTATTGTGGCTCTGTTTTTATTAGGGTAATATTATTTCATAAATTCAGTCTACTATACTAGAATTTTGGTATTTTATCCTTTTGTTTAACTTTCAATCGGGAAATATTATTCCAAAGATTATATATACCATAGCAACATTTTTGTATTTCATTCTTTGTTCTTTTAAATATCAAGAGGGGCTTTTTCCGCCGTTCATTTTTATCTCTCTTATTATCACCCATTTCGAGTCATTTATTCAGAAACAAGAATACTTAGAGGAGACACGAAACCAGAATCCTATAGCAAACGAAAAAAAGCAAATACAACATGTTATAATCTTTTTAGTTTTATTTTTTTGTCATGGTAATATTATTCCATGAGTTCTGTCTACTACAATAGAATCAGTTTGTTTAATTTTCTATCAGGAAAAATGTTATTCCAAAGATTATATATACTATAGCAATATTTTGGTATTTTATTCTTTGTTTCTTTTTAAATATCAAGAGGGGATTTTTCCGCAATTCATTTTTATCTCTCTTATTATTACCCATTTTGAGAAATTTCTTCAGAAATAAGAATGCTTAGAGGATACACAAAGCCAGAATGCTATAGCAAAGGAAAAAAAAAAGCAAATACAACATGTTATAAATTATTTTCAAAAAGATAGATAACCTTAAATTATTGTGACATTTATATGATCCAAACATGAATTAAGGTAATAAAAATAGAGTGGCTGAATATGCCAGCCACACAAACGACAACAGACAAGAAACAAGAAATATGAAGCCAACATACAAGATACAAGAAATGTGTCACATATCTTAATAGTAGGCAGAAAAGCATGGCGACTGGACATTCTAGGAAGAAATATATGTTCCTCGATATCACAAAAACAACACTTTGCGTAATGCTGGCATCTATCATTTTTCATGTTGTCTTTTTTTACTCGAAAACCATAGAATAATAGTTCTACGGTAAATTTTCAATAAACCATAAAAGTAATTTACAAGGGGAAGGAAAAAAAGGAAGAAACAGAGGAAAAGACAGTCCAGAAGGCCTAACCAATGCCAGTTCTAGGTATAGAAACCGTGGAATTACATATTGTTATCTATCCATTCTGAAAGCTCTTGAATATGTTTCTCTTTAACTTTGTATCTAAGCAACTTGAGATCTTGTTTAAGATAGAATTTCGTTCGGATCACCTCTCAATCAATCTACCACATGAAAATTTTGATTTTTAGCTAAATTTTTTCATTTCCAAATCAACCTATGTTGGAACGGCCAGTCATCATTAATGAGGTCCGCTTACATTGGTTGACTGAAATGATCCCAGAAATGGTGAGATTCTTTTTTTTTGAAAGACCCAACGCTGCTGGCATTCATATATTAAGCAGGAAGCAACAAAAAGAGCAAATACATGGTGAAGATCCCAGGATCAAGTGGCCTAAAGGAAAATAAAGATTACATTAGCCAATTTCGGTCGGAGGTTCTGCAAAAGGCCGCGATAGGCATTTTGCCCCAGCTTGTCGCCATAGCTGAATAGCACGATGACATGCCACCACAATTTCACTCCCTAGCCCCTTTTTTGCACGAAAAGTGCAGTTGTTCCGTTCTAGCCATATCTCCTAGAGCACCAAGATGATGATGGACTTGATCCCCTTCCGGCCTTCCCCTGGAGTGGCGGCAACGATTGCTTCAACGATTTGAGTCACCATATTCAGGAAGCTCCATACACTTGGCCTCACAGCCCGACATCCTGACCATGTCGCCACCTTTTCCCAGACCTCCTTTGTGATCGGGCAGTGCCAGAAGAGGTGAACCTATCACTCTAGGTTTCTGAAACAAAGGTGACAGAAATAGTCGTTGCACCATCCTCGCCTTTGCAACCGATCATTGCACCACAACCTGTTGAGATGCACCAGCCAGGCAAACACTTTTGACTTCCCCGGAGCTCAGGCATCCCAAATCAAGCTTTTGAAACATGATCGCTGCGTCCCCTGGAATTGCGCCTAGTAGGCCGAGGCAGCAGAGTAGCTGCCATCGGTCGTCCAGTTCCATCTAATGGTATCATCGACCTGGGGGTTTAGCATCAGGCGGACACTGGCAATCATCCTCGCCATGGACAGCACGTCTTGCAGCAGAGGGGCGGTGTCCCTGTGCGCCAAGTCTCTGATCCAGGAGTCGTCGACCAGAGCGGCTCTAACCGATCTCGATTTCCGCCTTGAGTGCTTGAAAAGCCTGGGGAAAACATCCCTAAGAGGCTGCCCATTGGCCCATGAGCAGGTCCAGAACCCTGCCTTTTCTCCATTACCTAATGAGATAGAAGTTGCAGCTGTGAACATGGCCCTGTCCGTGACATCACAGGGTGAGTCCATGCCCAGCCAGGCTCGATCAGGGTTTTTCCATGTGTACCAGAGCCACCGAAGCCGTAGCACTCGGCCATACTTCTGCAGGTCGAGGATGCCAAGACCGCCATGCTCGATCGGGGTACACACCTTTGCCCAATTAACTTTGCATTTGCCCCTGTGATCATCTCATTGTGCGCCCAAAGGAACTTTCCTCTGGATTTGTCAATCTCTTTTAGAAGCTTCTTCGGCACCCGCAGCACGGTGAGGGTGAAGGTCGGCCGCGAGGTGAGGACCGCACGGACTAGCACTCGACGTCCGGCAATGGTTAGCAGCTTCGTCTTCCACCCCACCAGCCGAGCTCGGATGCGATCAAGGACGAATTGAAGGTGCACAAGCCTGAGCCTTGCCGGTATAATCGGTAGCCCCAGGTATGTTATCGGGAAGGACTTCATTTGTCCCCCAAAGCTCTGCAAAACCTCGGCCATATTGATGTCCTCGCAGCGGATGTGCGTCGCAGATGATTTAGCAAGGTTAATCTTGAGACCAGTTGCATCCCCAAAGCCATGCAGAATACCCATGAGGGCCTCAATCTCTTCAGCGATTGGGTTTGCAAAGAGGACAACGTCGTTCGCATAGAGACTGACATGCAGCTTCAGCTCTCTTCCCGGCAAAGGGTTTATGATGTTTCTCTCTGCTGCAAGCCGAAGCAGGCGATGCAGTGGATCAATTGCCAGAATGAATAGCAACGGTGAGAGGGGGTCCCCCTGGCGCAGCCCTTGTTGGTGCAGCAACTGCACTTCGGGCACCCATTAAGCATGACAACCGAACTGGAGGTCGACAACAGCAGTGCAATCCAATCCCTCCATCTGGCACTGAAGCCCAGATTTTGTAGCAGTTCAAGGAGGTACTCCCAAGATACACTATCAAAAGCCCGGGTGATGTCAAGCTTTAATAGGACCGCTGGGGTTTTTCTTCTATGCAGCAGCTTGACACCATTATGCACGTACATGAAGCTATCATGTACGCATTTTGACTTTAAAAAAGCAGTCTGAGCCGAGGAGATGATGTTGTTAATCACCTTGGAGAGCCAGATGGCAAGATTTTTGCAATGAGTTTGGCTATGGAGTGAATGAGCCTAATTGGTCGATAATCCGCTACACTCGTCGCACCCTCCTTCTTTGGCAGCATAGTCACCAGGGCCGTGTTGAGCTCACTAAAACCCTGCCCCACAAGGCTGTAGAACTGCTGAAAAGCCGCCATAATACCCTATTTTATCAACCCCCAACATGACCTGAAAAATGATACGTCTCCAACGTATCTATAATTTTTGATTGCTCCATGCTATATTATCTACTGTTTTGGACTATATTGGGCTTTATTTTCCACTTTTATATTATTTTTGGGACTAACCTATTAACCGGAGGCCCATCCCAGAATTGCTGTTTTGCCTATTTCAGTGTTTCGGATAAACAAAATATCAAACGGAGTCCAAACGGAATAAAATCTTCAGAAACGTGATTTTCTCATCGAATGTGATCCAGGAGACTTGGACCCTATTGCAAGGGATCAAAGAGGTGGTCACGAGGGTGGGGGGCGCGCGCCCCCTAGGGCGCGCCCCCTGCCTCGTGGGCCCCTCAGTGCTCCACCGACGTACTCCTTCCTCCTATATATACACACGTACCCCCAAATGATCAGAACAGGAGCCAAAAACCTAATTCCACCGCCGCAACTTTCTGTATCCATGAGATCCCATCTTGGGGCCTGTTCCAGAGCTCCGCCGGAAGAGGGCCGTCATCACGGAGGGCTTCTACATCATCCTAGCCCCTCCGATGAAGTGTGAGTAGTTTACCTCAGACCTTTGGGTCCATAGTTAGTAGCTAGATGGTTTCTTCTCTCTCTTTGAATCTCAATACAAAGTTCTCCCCCTCTCTTGTGGAGATCTATTCGATGTAATCTTCTTTTTGCGGTGTATTTGTTGAGACCGATGAATTGTGGGTTTATGATCAAGTCTATCTATGAATAATATTTGAATCTTCTCTGAATTCTTTTATGCATGATTGGTTATCTTTGCAAGTCTCTTCGAATTATCCGTTTGGTTTGGCCAACTAGATTGGTAGTTCTTGCCATGGGAGAAGTGCTTAGCTTTGGGTTTGATCTTGCGGTGTCCTTACCCAGTAACAGAAGGGGCAGCAAGGCACGTATTTTATTGTTGCCATCGAGGATAACAAGATGGGGTTTATCTCATATTGCATGAATTTATCTCTCTACATCATGTCATCTTGCTTAAGGTGTTACTCTGTTTTTAACTTAATACTCTAGATGCATGCTGGATAGCGGTCGATGAGTGGAGTAATAGTAGTAGATGCAGAATTGTTTCGATCTACTTGTCACGGACGTGATGCCTATATACATGATCATGCCTAGATATTCTCATAATTATGCACAATTCTATCAATTGCTCAACAGTAATTTGTTCACCCACTGTAGAATACTTATGCTCTTGAGAGAAGCCACTAGTGAAACCTATGGCCCCCGGTGAAAGTGCAACTATTCCTAGGTGGTTTTGGTAATTCATAACAACATATAGCTCATTGAGCTAATGCTATTCCAAGATGACTATTTCAGGAAAGCTCAATGATTGGCATGGCATGGATGTGAAAGTGGAACCCTCAAAATGCTAAGGACAAAGGATTGGCTCAAGCTCAAAAGCTCAAGACTCTTCATTTTATATTTTAGTGATCCAAGATCACATTGAGTCTTTAGGAAAAGCCAATACTATCAAGGAGGGATGAGGTGTTGCTTAATGAGCCTCTTGCTTCATGTGCTTAGTGATATGCTCCAAAATCCTCAGCTACTTTCCCATATCCACATATGACCTAAACCCTAAGCCAAACTCGGTCCTACCGATTCTTTCTATCCGACGCCACCGAGTTTCACTTTTCATAAGCCACTGCCAAACCCTAGCAATTCGGTTCTACCGATAGGGATCTCGGTCTCACCGAGATGGGATTGCAAACTCTCTGTTTTCCTTTCATAACTTTTCGGTCTCATCGAAAGAGCGAATCGGTCCCACCGAGATTGCAATGTAAACTCTTTGTTTCCCTTTTGTAACTTTTTGGTCTCACCGAAAGAGCAAATCGGTCCCACCGAGTTTGCCTGACCAACTCTCTGGTTAGCTTATTACCAAACTCGGTCTCACCGAGTTTGTGTAATCGGTCTCACCGAGATTACGTTATGCCCAAACCCTAACCATATCGGTCCTACCGAGTTGCATGTCAGTCCCACCGAAAATCTCTAACGGTCACTAGGTTTACCTTTTCGGTCCGACCGAGTTTGTTGATTTGGTCCCACCGAGATTGGAAAACTGTGTGTAACGGTTGGATTTTGTGTGGAGGCTATATATACCCCTCCACCTCCTCTTCATTCGTGGAGAGAGCCATCAGAACACATACACAATTCCAACTCATATGTTCTGAGAGAGAACCACCTACTCATGTGTTGAGACCAAGATATTCCATTCCTACCATATGAATCTTGATCTCTAGCCTTCCCCAAGTTGCTTTCCACTCAAATCTTCTTTCCACGAAATCCAAATCCTATGAGAGAGAGTTGAGTGTTGGGGAGACTATCATTTGAAGCACAAGAGCAAGGAGTTCATCATCAACACACCATTTGTTACTTCTTGGAGAGTGGTGTCTCCTAGATTGGCTAGGTGTCACTTGGGAGCCTCCGACAAGATTGTGGAGTTGAACCAAGGAGTTTGTAAGGGCAAGGAGATCGCCTACTTCGTGAAGATCTACCGCTAGTTAGGCAAGTCCTTCGTGGGCGATGGCCATGGTGGGATAGACAAGGTTGCTTCTTCGTGGACCCTTCGTGGGTGGAGCCCTCCGTGGACTCGCGCAACCATTACCCTTCGTGGGTGGAGCCCTCCGTGGACTCGCGCAACCGTTACCCTTCGTGGGTTGAAGTCTCCATCAACGTGGATATAGGATAGCACCACCTAACCGAACCACGGGAAAAACATCCGTGTCTCCAATTGCGTTTGAATTCTCCAAACCCTTCCCTTTACATTCTTGCAAGTTGCATGCTTTACTTTCCGCTGCCAATATACTCTTTGCATGCTTGCTTGAATTGTGTGATGATTGCTTGACTTGTCCTACAATAGCTAAAAACTGCCAAGAACTAAAATTAGGAAAAGGTTAAGTTTTTATTTGGTCAAGTAGTCTAATCACCCCTCCTCTAGACATACTTTCGATCCTACACCCGGGTCTATTCTCATCATATCAATCTCCATCACTTTTATATTGTTTTGCTATTTACTTTGCCTTTACTTTTTACTTTGCATCTTTATATCAAAAATACCAAAAATATTCTATCTATCAGATCTCACTCTCGTAAGTGACCGTGAAGGGCTTGACAACCCCTAATCGCGTTGGTTGCGAGTAGCTATCGCTTTGTGCAGGTACGAGGGACTTGAGAGTGGGCTCCTACTGGATTGATATCTTGGTTCTCAAAAACTAAGGGAAATACTTACGCTGCTCTGCTGCATCATCCCTTCCTCTTCGGGGAAAACCAACGCAAGCTCAAGACGTAGCAAAAAACATGCCATTGGAACCGTCCGGGCCAGGTGCTCTATCCGTTGGCGAATCCTTGATTGCAGCCCAAACTTCCTCCTCCATGAAGGGGTTGTCAAGCCCGACTGCAGGCACCTGGGGAAGATGCATCTGCTACCAGTCCAGGGTCCTGCCTTGCTGTGTCCGCGCACCCAGGATTGCAGCAAAATGATCGTCGATCACCGTAGCCTTATCCTCGTGAGCTAGCATGATCTGCCCTGGTGCTGGATTGAGTGAATGAAGTTTTTTCGCCATCTAGACGTCAGCTTGGCATGGAAAAACTTCGTGTTGGCATCCCCGAGTCGCAGCCCTCGAACCCTAGCTGCTTGTCTTTTTCGTGCCTTCTCTATTGCTGCTAAGCCGAGCTGCCTAATTTTCAGCAGTGTTCTAAGGTGGTGTTCTACATCCGTCAGTAACCGGCTTTCCTGTGCGACGTCCAGCCAAAGGATCACCCCAGTTGCAATATGAAACTGAAGTTTAGTGATACGTCTCCAACGTATCTATAATTTTTTATTGTTCCATGCTATTATATAATCTGTTTTGGATGTTGATGACCCACAAGTATAGGGGATCTATCGTAGTCCTTTCGATAAGTAAGAGTGTCGAACCCAACAAGGAGCAGAAGGAAATGATAAGCGGTTTTCAGCAAGGTATTCTCTGCAAGTACTGAAATAAGTGGTAACAGATAGTTTTGTGATAAGATAAATTGTAACGAGCAACAAGTAACAAAAGTAAATAAAGTGCAGCAAGGTGGCCCAATCCTTTTTGTAGCAAAGGACAAGCCGGAACAAACTCTGATAATAGGAAAAGCGCTCCCAAGGACACATGGGAATATCGTCAAGCTAGTTTTCATCACATTCATATGATTCGCGTTCGATACTTTGATAATTTGATATGTGGGTGGACCGGTGCTTGGGTGCTGTTCTTAGTTGAGGTTGCCATGTGCTTTTATGGTTGGATGCATAAAATCTCAATGCGAAAGAACGTCACTTTATATTGCCCCTTGTGATATGAACCTTTAGTATGCAGTCCGTCACTTTTATTACTTCCACATCACAAGATCGTATAAAGCTTATTTCTCCCACACCAATCAATCATACATGTTTAGAGCAATTTTTATTGCTTTGCACCGATGACAACTTACTTGAAGGATCTTACTCAATCCATAGGTAGATATGGTGGACTCTCATGGCAAAACTGGTTTAGGGATTTTGGAAGCACAAGTAGTATTTCTACTTATGCTGAGAATTTGGCTAGCATGAGGGGGAAAGGCAGGCTCAACAAGTTAGAGGATCCATAACAACATACTTTATCTCAGATATAATAAAGACATAACTCATTACGTTGTCTTCCTTGTCCAACATCAACTCTTTAGCATGTCATATTTTATTGAGTGCTCCCAATCATAAAAGATGTCAATGATAATATATCTATACGTGAAAACCTCTCTTTCCGTATTACTTCATATTAATTGCAACAATGACCAAAGCTATGTCTGCCAATTCCCAACAACTTTTAATCATCATACTCTTTCTATGTGAAGTCATTACTCTCAATAAGATCAATATTAACTCTTTGTTTCTTTTTATTCTTTTTCTCTTTTCTTTTATTCACCCAAGATCATGGCAAAATAATCAAGCCCTTAACTCAACACTAATCTTTATTATATATACCTCACGGACTCGATTACAAAGAGAGATCATAAAGCAAAACTCAAAGCTAGATCATGCCATAAACTTTATTCTACTAGATCAAGATACTACTAATAGGATCGAACTAAGAAAAACGGTAAAGATAGGAGTTGTGATGGTGATACGATACCGGGGAACCTCCCCAAGCTTGGAAGTTGCCAAGGGGAGTGCCCATACCCATGTGATTATATCTCCTTCTTTGTTGGTGAAGAAGGTGGAGGTAACAGATAACCGCACATCGAGCGTAAGAGGTCCTCCAACTTGCGAATAATGCCCTTGAGTGCGACAATATGCTCCTTCAACAAAATATTTTCTTGTGTGAGATACTTGTTTTGTATACGAGCTAACTCAATCATCTTGAAAGCTTCAATCTCAGTTGGGGTAAGAAGGTTATGATCAATTTGAAGGATGCCTTTTGCTGCTGGAGCTTGATCCTCCGTGGCCTTCTTGATCCTTTCATCCTTGTTGACCCTCGTGGGTTCTTCCCTCTTCAGATCTATCTTCATTAGCCAAGCATCGTTGTCACCATTGTTGGAGGAGGGAGATGACATGATGCCTAGCCTGGAAAACCCTAACAGAAAACAGCTCGAAACAAGAACAAAGGAGGTTTGCGTGATATGGGAGTCAAAACCTTCGGGAGGTTATATAATGAATTTTTACCGAGAAAAATACGTATCGTGCAAGAAAACGGAGTCTGAAGGGCACACGAGGTGCTCACTAGGTAGGAGGCGCGCCCAGGGGGGTAGGGCGCGCCCACCACCCTCGTGGGACCCTCGTGTCCTTCCCGGATTGCTACTTATTTTTCTATTTTTCTAAATATTCCAAAACAGAGAAATATTGCCTTAAAAATTGTTTTGGAGTCGGTTTACTTACGTACCACATACCTATTCCTTTTGGAGTCTGAAATGTTCCGGAAAGTGTCCCTTATGTATTCCTCCGGGGTTACGGTTTCAATAATATTGGTTTCAACATTTATGGGATTACCTAAGATATAATGTTTAATTCTTTGACCGTTTACCACCTTTGGATTTGTGCCTTCAAAGTTGTTGATCTTTATGGCGCCAGAACGATAGACCTCTTCGATAACATAGGGGCCTTCCCATTTAGAGAGAAGTTTGCTTGCAAAAAATCTTAAACAAGAGTTGTATAACAATACATAATCACCTACATTAAACTCACGCTTTTGTATCCTTTTGTCATGCCATCTTTTAACTTTTTCTTTAAACAACTTGGCATTTTCATAAGCTTGGGTTCTCCACTCATCAAGTGAGCTAATATCAAATAACCTCTTCTCACCGGCAAGTTTAAAATCATAGTTGAGCTCTTTAATAGCCCAATATGCCTTATGTTCTAGTTCGAGAGGTAAGTGACATGCTTTTCCATAAACCATTTTATATGGAGACATACCCGTAGGATTTTTGTATGCAGTTCTATAAGCCCATAATGCATCATCAAGTTTCTTAGACCAATTCTTTCTAGACCTATTAACAGTCTTTTGCAAAATTAATTTGAGCTCTCTATTGCTCAACTCTACTTGACGACTAGACTGAGGGTGATAAGGAGATGCAATTCTATGATTAACATCATATTTAGCAAGCATTTTACGGAAAGCACCATGAATAAAGTGTGAACCACCATCAGTCATTAAATATCTAGGGACTCCAAACCTTGGAAAAATAACTCCCTTAAGCATTTTAATAGAAGTGTTGTGATCAACACTACTACTTGGAATAGCTTCTACCCACTTAGTAATGTAATCAACAGCAATTAGAATATGTGTGTATCCATTAGAGGCAGGAAAAGGTCCCATATAATCAAAGCCCCAAACATCAAACGGTTCAATAACAAGTGAATAATTCATAGGCATTTCTTGACGTCTACTAATATTACCAATTCTTTGACATTCATCACAAGACAAGACAAACTTACGGGCATCCTTGAAGAGAGTAGGCCAATAAAAACCAGATTGCAATACCTTATGTGTAGTTCTATCTCCGGTGTGGTGTCCTCCATAAGACTCGGAGTGACACTTGCGTAGGATCTGTTCCTGTTCATGCTCAGGTACACAACGTCTAATAACACCATCTACTCCTTCTTTATAAAGATGTGGGTCATCCCAAAAGTAATGTCTCAAGTCATAGAAAACCTTTTTCTTTTGCTGGTATGTGAAGCTAGGTGGTATAAACTTAGCAACAATATAATTAGCATAATCAGCATACCATGGAGTACTACGAGAAGTACTTATAACATTTAATTGTTCATCAGGAAAGCTATCATTAATAGGTAGTGGGTCATCAAGAACATTCTCTAACCTAGACAAGTTGTCTGCAACGGGGTTCTCAGCTCCTTTTCTATCAACAATATGCAAATCAAATTCTTGTAGCAAGAGAACCCATCTAACAAGTCTAGGTTTAGCATCTTTCTTTTCCATGAGGTATTTAATAGCAGCATGATCAGTTTGAATAGTTACTTTAGAATCAATAATATCAGGTATGAACTTATCACAAGCAAATACAACTGCTAAAAGCTCTTTTTTAGTAGTAGCATAATTTCTTTGAGCATTGTCTAGAGTCTTACTAGCATAATGAATAACATTTAATTTCTTATCAACTCTTTGCCCTAGAACAGCACCTACAGCATAATCACTGGCATCACACATAATTTCAAAGGGTAAATTCAAATCAGGTGGCTGAACAATAGGTGTAGAGACTAATGCTTTCTTAAGTATTTCAAATGCTTCTACACAATCATCATCAAAGACAAATGGTATATCTTTTTGCAATAAATTAGTCAGAGGCCGAGAAATTTTTGAGAAGTCCTTAATGAACCTCCTGTAAAATCCAGCATGACCAAGGAAACTTCTTATACCTTTGATGTCCTTGGGACATGGCATCTTTTCAATAGCATCAACCTTGGCTTTATCAACTTCAATACCTCTTTCAGAAACTTTGTGCCCCAAGACAATACCTTCATTAACCATAAAGTGGCACTTTTCCCAATTCAAGACAAGATTCGTTTCTTCACATCTCTGCAAAACTCGGTCAAGATTGCTCAAGCAATCATCAAAAGAGGAACCATAGACGAAAAAATCGTCCATGAAAATCTCACAAATCTTTTCACAAAAGTCAGAGAATATAGCCATCATGCATCTTTGAAAGGTAGCAGGTGCATTACATAAACCAAAAGGCATACATCTATAAGCAAAAGTACCAAAAGGGCATGTAAAAGTAGTCTTTGATTGATCTCTAGCCGACACAGGTATTTGAGAGAAACCAGAATAACCATCTAGAAAGCAATAGTGTGTATGTTTGCATAATCTTTCTAGCATTTGATCAATAAAAGGTAACGGGTAATGATCTTTCTTAGTAGCTTTATTTAATTTGCGGAAATCAATTACCATCCTATAACATATGATAATTCTGTGTGGAATCAATTCATCTTTATCATTAGGAACAACAGTAATACCTCCCTTCTTAGGGACACAATGGACAGGACTTACCCACTCACTATCAGCAACGTGATAGATTATACCTGCCTCCAGAAGCTTTAGTATTTCTTTTCTTACCACTTCTTTCATTTTAGGATTCAGACGTCATTGAGGATCACGAACTGGTTTGGCATCTGCTTCCAAATTTATTTTATGTTGACATAGAGTGGGACTAATGCCCTTAAGATCATCAAGAGTATATCCAATAGCAACACGATGCTTCTTCAGAGTTTTCAATAATCTTTCTTCTTCATGCTCTGAAAGGTTAGCACTAATAATAACAGGATATATCTTCTTTTCATCAAGGTAAGCATATTTAAGATTATCAGGAAAAGTTTTAATCTCAAACACGGGATCACTCTTGGGTGGAGGAGGATCCCCTAAAATTTCAACAGGAAAATTATGTTACAGAATAGGTTCCTGTTTAAAGAATACTTCATCTATTTCCCTTCTTTCATTCATGAACATATCATTCTCATGGTCTAGCAAATAGTGTTCTAAAGGATCACTAGGAGGTACGGCAATAGAAGCTAGACCAATAATTTCATCTTCACTAGGTAATTCTTCCTCATGATGTTGTTTACTAAATTTAGAGAAATTAAACTCATGAACCATATCATCCAAGCCAATAGTAACAACATTCTTTGTGCAATCTATGGTACAAAAGCTATCTTGTGGGGAACCAAGAACAAGAAAATCAGCAGGATATTTAGTTTTCCCACACAAGACTTCAACATCTCTAACAATTCCAATTGTTGAAATAGTATCTCTATTGGCAAGTTTAATTGTGACATCAATACCTTCTAACTCAGCAGGTGCAATTTCATTCTTAATTTCTTCGTATAAGTCAATAGGTATTACACTAGCACTAGCACCCATATCACATAGGCCATGATAACAATGATCTCCTATTTTAACAGAAATAACAGGCATGCCTACCACAGGTCTATGTTTATCTTTATCACAAGGTTTAGCAATTCTAGCAGTTTCACCTCCGAACTGAATAACATGCCCATCAATATTATCAGACAAGAGATCTTTAACAATAGCAATATTAGGTTCTACTTTAACTTGCTCAGGAGGTGTATAAGTTCTAATATTGCTTTTACGAACAACAGTTGAAGCTTTAGCATGATCCTTTACTCTAACAGGGAAATGTGGTTTCTCAATATAAGAAGTAGGAACAATAGGATCATTATAAGTGACAGTCTTTTCTTCAACTTTAATAGGTGCAGCTACTTTTACTTCTAAAGGAGGATGATATTTAAATCACTTCTCCTTAGGGAGATCAACATAAGAAGCAAAAGATTCACAGAAAGAAGCTACTATCTCAGAGTCAAGTCCATATTTAGTGCTAAACTTACGGAAAATATCGGTGTCCATAAAAGATTTAACACAATCAAACTTAGGTGTCATACCTGACTCCTTACCTTCGTCGAGGTCCCAATCTTCAGAGTTGCGTTTAATTCTATCCAATAAATTCCATCTGAATTCAATAGTCTTCATCATAAAAGAGCCAACACAAGAAGTATCGAGCATGGTGCGATTGTTTTTAGAAAGTCGAGCATAAATTTTTTTTAATGATCATTTCTCTTGAGAGCTCATGATTGGGGCATGAATATAACATTGATTTAAGCCTCCCCAAGCTTGAGCGATGCTTTCTCCTTCGTGAGGCCAGAAATTATATATATAATTGCGATCATGATGAACAAGATGCATAGGGTAATACTTTTGATGAAATTCCAACTTCAATCTTTTATAGTCCCATGATTTCATATCATCACATAGCCTATACCATATCAATGCGTCTACCTTCAAAGATAAAGGGAAGACCTTCTTCTTAGCAACATCATCGGGTATACCTGCAAGCTTAAATAGTCCACAAACTTCATCCACATATATTAAGTGCTCATCAGGATGCTTTGTTCCATCTCCTTTAAAAGGGTTAGCTAGCAGTTTTTCCATCATACCCGAAGGAAATTCAAAAGGAGTTTCATTTTCAATAGGTTCAGTAGGTTGAGGAGCAACTCTTTTCTCTACTGGACGGGGTGAAGATACCCCGAACAAGCCCCT
>NC_057809.1:561424744-561426553 GCF_018294505.1 Triticum aestivum | reverse complement strand
AAAGGGAAACGACACGCATTGTATTACTGTTGGAAATATGCCCTAGAGGCAATAATAAAAGTATTATTATTATATTTCCTTGTTCATGATAATTGTCTTTTATTCATGCTATAACTGTATTATCCAGAAATCATAATACACGTGTGAATACATACACCACAATATGTCCCTAGTGAGCCTCTAGTTGACTAGCTCGTTGTGATCAACAGATAGTCATGGTTTCCTGGCTATGGACATTGGATGTCGTTGATAACGGGATCACATCATTAGGAGAATGATGTGATGGACAAGACCCAATCCTAAGACTAGCACAAAAGATCGTGTAGTTCATTTGCTAGAGCTTTGCCAATGTCAAGTATCTCTTCCTTCGACCATGAGAGCGTGTAACTCCTGGATACCGTAGGAGTGCTTTGCGTGTATCAAACGTCACAACGTAACTGGGTGACTATAAAGGTGCACTACAGGTATCTCCGAAAGTATCTATTGTTTTATGCGGATCGAGACTGGGATTTGTCACTCCGTGTAAACGGAGAGGTATCTCTGGGCCCACTCGATAGGACATCATCATATGCGCAATGTGACCAAGGAGTTGATCACGGGATGATGTGTTACGGAACGAGTAAAGTGACTTGCCGGTAACGAGATTGAACAAGGTATTGGATACCGACGATTGAATCTCGGGCAAGTAACATACCGATAGACAAAGGGAATTGAATACGGGATTGATTAAGTCCTTGACATCGTGGTTCATCCGATGAGATCATCGTGGAACATGTGGGAGCCATCATGGGTATCCAGATCCCGCTGTTGGTTATTGACCGGAGAACGTCTCGGTCATGTCTACATGTCTCCCGAACCCGTAGGGTCTATACACTTAAGGTTCGACAACGCTAGGGTTATAAAGGAAGTTTGTATGTGGTTACCGAATGTTGTTCGGAGTCCCGGATGAGATCTCGGACGTCACGAGGAGTTCCGGAATGGTCCGGAGGTAAAGATTTATATATGGGAAGTCTTATTTTGGCCACCAGAAAATGTTCGGGATTTTTCGGTATTGTACCGGGAAGGTTCTAGAAGGTTCCGGAGTGGGGCCCACCTGCATGGGGGGACCCACATGGACGTGGGTAGTGGGGGCAAGGCCCCACACCCCTGGTCAAGGCGCACCAAGATCCCCCCTTAGAAGGAATAAGATCATATCCCGAAGGGATAAGATCAAGATCCCTAAAAAGGGGGAATAATAATCGGTGGGGAAGGAAATAATGAGATTTCTTTCCTCCCACCTTGGCCAACGCCCCAATGGACTTGGAGGGCAAGAAACCAGACCCTCCACCCCTATATATAGTGGGGAGGCGCATGGGAGCTATACACGAAGTTCTGGCGCAGCCCTCCCCCTCTCACAAGTACTCCTCCTCTCCCGCGGTGCTTGGCGAAGCCCTGCAGGATTGCCACGCTCCTCCACCACCACCACGCCATTGTGCTGCTGCTGGATGGAGTCTTCCTCAACCTCTCCCTCTCTCCTTGCTGGATCAAGGCTTGGGAGACGTCACCGGGCTGTATGTGTGTTGAACGCGGAGGTGCCGTGCGTTCGGCACTTGATCATCGGTGATTTGAATCACGACGAGTACGACTCCATCAACCCCGTTCACTTGAACGCTTCCGCTTAGCGATCTACAAGGGTATGTAGATGCACTCTCTTTCTACTCGTTGCTGGTCTCTCCATAGATAGATCTTGGTGACACGTAGGAAAATTTTGAATTTCTGCTACGTTCCCCAACAGTGGCATCATGAGCTAGGTCTATTGCGTAGATTCTT
>NC_057809.1:561423419-561424644 GCF_018294505.1 Triticum aestivum | reverse complement strand
ACCACTGCCACCCTGTCTTAGCGTAACGCGAGTCGAGGCGGACGTCGTCGCGGTAGCGAGACGGACGCCGAGACGAGCACGTGACACCACTGCCTCCCTGTCTTAGCGTAAACGCGAGTCGAGGCGGACGTCGTCGCGGTAGCGACGACGGACGCCGAGACGAGCACGTGACACCACTGCCACAACACCATATTGAGCAAAAAAAATAGAGGTTTAAAAAATTATCTAGAATTTGAAAAATGTTGATGTTTTTCATAAAAATCACTATTTTACAATTTATTCAATTTTTTAAATAAGTTTTTTTTGTTTTTTTTTAATTTGAAATTTGTTCATAGTAGATCAATTCAATGAACATTCCGTTCAACAGGGAAACAGTAGATCAATTCAATTGAGTACGGAATTTTTGGTAATAAAAATATTTTCCTGTAAAGTTTCAATTGAAAGGGAATAGAGGGACGGGCTAATTTCTTTTTCTGTGTAAATTTAGCTATTCATTTTGGTTGAAAGTGCTAGTTCATTTTGGTTGAAAGTGGAATTTCCCACCCATAACTATCCCTGAAAAACCACTGGCCCAGAAAGGGAATGGGCCGGGAATACAGGCCTAAAGGAATCAATGAGTGTAAAGGAATAGGGGCCAGGGACGGTTCTGGGCCAACGTTGGGCGAAACTCACGAAAAGGGAATAGGCTGCGATCGGGATCGATCGAAAAAAGGGAATAGGCTGCGATCGGGAGGCGGCTGGAATTGTCGTTACGCTGTCCGATCCAGCCGGTCGGAAACCGACCGCGCGGTTTGGGACGCGCGCGCGCGCGTTAGCCACGCCCCAAAGGAAGTATTTATCTAGTATTAGAAAAAGTGTCCATGCGTTACAACAAAAGAAAAAATAACACAATCCTCTAACTCAATAACCATGTCTTAAGACCCAAATAGATCCACGTCCTTTTTTTAACAGGGCATCACATTTGTGTTGCCGCTTATCGTCTTTCTCACTCTCGCCGACGATGACGTCGGTGCTCACACAACTCAGAAGTGTTTGAATGCGGTCAATCCTAATGCATCTCTCTCCAGCGCGTGCTCGGAATACGAGGAGAAATCTGTTGCCTTTCCCCTGTGAGGTTTTACAGAGTTGTGCATGTGTGGTTATCAATGTTTTATTTCGTCTCAGTCCAGTTTAGTGAGGTGTTTATTTGCAATCCAGGTTGTCGCCTGTCCGAAAGAAAAACAGA
>NC_057809.1:561419984-561421191 GCF_018294505.1 Triticum aestivum | reverse complement strand
GCGGCCCATTTAGCATACGTTATTACTTTTAAAACGGAAAAGGTATGTCTATAACAAACGTAATAATAAAAATTAGATACGAATATTCATGAGTTATTAATAATTACCTAGTGCTCAAAAATATCCGTGTGCACATACTATTTAAAAAACATCATAAACAAGGCTCCATGCCACGTTGTCAGTTATAGATTATATTAGAAACTTTTATTAAAAAAATCTTTAGTGAGTACAAACATTTTAAAACACGCATGGCTTATATATAAATATTACAAAATTATGGAGAACAATATTTACTAATTATGAATATTCATTGGTGTATAATTATATTCATAGTTTATATATAACTCAAATATAACCCACGAGTGAGTATTCATATAAACATTTTAAATTTAAAACATTTTTTAGTTATACAAACATTTTTTAACAATATAATTATGAATTATAAAAATGTGTGTATATTATTCCAATGTTTTATATTATTCAAATGTTAAAATAATCAAAATAATAATTACAACTAATTTTAATATATGTATATTATACAAACATGGTTATAACGCATATATATTATTCAATTATATGAATGTTTTCAAATAATACATGAATATTTTCTAAAGTGTGTGAACATTTTACTAAAGTTGGTTATTTTATTTTTATAGAGCCTTTGTAACACATGAATATTGAACTTCTTTTACTGTCATTATAATTACATACTTTTTATTTTTTTTGAGAAAAATTAACAGGTGCTAAATGGGCCGCACTGACTGCAATAGGGCTCCTTTGATTCAAAGGAATTTTATAAGATTTCTGGAGGATTGAAATCCTTTGGATTTTTTTGTATGTTGGTCCTTTGATTTATAGGATGGAATCCCATAGGAATTTTTCCTATGGAATTTTTTGTACGACATTTTATAGGAAATCTAACATTCACTCCAACCTCTTTTTACAATTCCTTTGTTTTTCCTGTGCCATTAAACACCCATTGCTACTCCTATAGGATTCAAGTGGGCATGCCACTCTAACCCTATACTTTTCCTATTCCTACATTTTCAAAATCCTACGAATCAAAGAGGCCCTAGATAGTTGGTGTGGTGGCGAGCACACTCTGCTGTTGTCACTTCCGGTTGCCGGTTGAACTCTGTTTTTTCGCTAATATACACTCTGTGCTGACTGGCAGGGCCCATTAGTCGTCGACATATAGTATTCTAGT
>NC_057809.1:561412814-561419974 GCF_018294505.1 Triticum aestivum | reverse complement strand
AAACATGGTTATAACGCATATATATTATTCAATTATATGAATGTTTTAAAATAATACATGAATATTTTCTAAAGTGTGTGAACATTTTACTAAAGTTGGTTATTTTATTTTTATAGAGCCTTTGTAACACATGAATATTGAACTTCTTTTACTGTCATTATAATTACATACTTTTTATTTTTTTTTGAGAAAAATTAACAGGTGCTAAATGGGCCGCACTGACTGCAATAGGGCTCCTTTGATTCAAAGGAATTTTATAAGATTTCTGGAGGATTGAAATCCTTTGGATTTTTTTGTATGTTGGTCCTTTGATTTATAGGATGGAATCCCATAGAAATTTTTCCTATGGAATTTTTTGTACGACATTTTATAGGAAATCTAACATTCACTCCAACCTCTTTTTACAATTCCTTTGTTTTTCCTGTGCCATTAAACACCCATTGCTACTCCTATAGGATTCAAGTGGGCATGCCACTCTAACCCTATACTTTTCCTATTCCTACATTTTCAAAATCCTACGAATCAAAGAGGCCCTAGATAGTTGGTGTGGTGGCGAGCACACTCTGCTGTTGTCACTTCCGGTTGCCGGTTGAACTCTGTTTTTTCGCTAATATACACTCTGTGCTGACTGGCAGGGCCCATTAGTCATCGACATATACTATTCTAGTGATCCTAAAACAATCATGTTTCGTGTGGGGGCCATGCCACATCAGCTATATAACTTCCCTCCCGTGGTGACAGGCGGGATCCATTAGTCATAGACATATACACCCTTCGTTTCCAAATATAAATCTTTTTAGTGATTTCAATATGAACCACATACAGAGCAAAATGAGTGAATTTATACTCCAAAATATGTTTATGTACCTTTTTGGTGATTTCAATATGAACTACATACGGAGCAAAATGAGTGAATCTATACTCTAAAATATGTTTATGTACATCCGTATGTAGTTCATATTGCAATATTTTAGAAGACATCTATTTAGGAACGGAGGGAGTACTATTCTAGTAATCCTATAACAATCTTGTTTCATGTGGGCCCCATATGCCATGTCAGCTATATACAGTGCAATGTCGACGCACTTTACATATACGGATGGAATTAGCACATTCATGCCAAGTTATAGAACCAGTTGAGCGTATTTTTTCAAGCTTAGGCACTAAACTGAATAATCGTGGCAAGTTCAACCATCACTAGTGTATTTACCTCTATACAAATCTCACAATAACAAATATTTAGTAGAAATTAAGAAAAAATGCACGCGTGCTGCAAAAAGAAAAGTTCACATATAAAAAATAAACATTCAATTACTTGGGAAAAATGCTCGTGTGTTTTTCCAAAAATATTCTTGCACATGAAAAGAAATATTCGTGCATTGCAAAAATGCCTATCTATTTAAAAAATTGTGTAGCTGGAAAGAAATATCCGTGCGATGCAAGGAATACAGTTCATATATATCAAAATTAAATGCTTGGTAACGGGAAAGAAAATCTTTACATGTTCTCAATAATTTTATATGTGGAAAACAGTTCATAAATAATGCATAGATGTTCATGTTTTGAAAAACTATTCATGTGTTCCAAAGAAAGTGTTTATAGTTCGTAATCCCTCCTTCCCAAAATGAAAGTCACGTTTGACTTTTTGTGGTCTTCAATGACTATGATATCCCCTTTATAATGTGTCTACAAAATTAATATAAAAATATATGAAATAAATGTTCCTTCAAAGATAATTTGGTACATATTAGTGGTCAAAAGCGGGCATCAAAGAATGTGCAGAATCAAGCGTGCCTTATATTTTGAGAACGAGGATACTGGTATATGCTATCGTACCAAAATAAATGAGAATCTAAGAGAATCGTACAAATAATAAATTAGGTCATCTGCAATGGTGGAGTTTGGTATAAATCGGGGGCTCCTTGCCCCCAAGTTTTGCACATTTATGAAGCTTTTTTGTAGAGAGAGCATAGACATAGCATTTGTATGCATGTGTCACGATTATATACCAACCTACAATGGCAGACAAACAATAGGTAGAAATCAGATCCAATGTCGGACTTAAAACGTGACTTAAATGGTACAAGGGTCAGTCTGATGTAGTATCCTAGCAACTTTGGCTTGCCATCCTACAAGTAATAAACAAGGCCATCTAAGATATCAACTTACAATGGCAAAGCTTAATGTAGTAATGTAGTCAGGGGGCTTGCACCCCCTCCCGGGGTGTCGCACATTCATGAAGATTCTTTTTAAGACAGAGCACATATTATAGAAAAACGTGCCCTTCCCTCCTCCTTCAAAATCAGATTTTGAATTTTGCCCCTCAATCAATGTTCTGAAGCTTCGTCAATACCATACACTAGTAGCGTATGCATAATAGTACACATTATGAGATGTCTAAAACGGTAGGTGAATAGCATAACCATAGTTCAGATAACAAGACCTCGAGCAAAATTTTGAACTGGGTACAGCTTTGCCCATGGGCGAGAGATATGTCTCACTTATAGCGAGACGGTATCTTCTCTCGCATGAAGGGTTTGCTCTCTCGCGTAGGTATTGGGTCGGCCCATTTTTTCTTCGCCTTCGCTCGCTCAAGATCGATCGGTCGCCTGCACTCATGTATTTTCATGGGGGTTTTTTCCCGGGTTTTCTCGTTTGCCTTCGTTTCTGAGGTGTCCCTGTTATTCTTCCTTCCGTTTCTTTGATTTTTACCACTTTTCTATTTTTCTATTTTTTTTTCTTTAACACACATCAAGAACATTTTTGATACATGTTGATTTTTTTCAAATACATGATTAATTATTTAAAAAATTATGTTTGATGACTATGTCATTCTTACACAGTATAAAATTTTGGTGTATACCATGAACATTTTTAATAAATGTTATCATTTATGAAATCCACAATTAACATTTTTATATGCAATCGACATTTTAGAAAATAATGTTTTGGTGTTAAAAAAATTAAGAGTTGTTCTACATTTTTCTATTGTATAAGAACTTTTTTTAAAACATTCAATAATTTTTAAATTGGCAATTAACATTTTTTCATATATCTTTGTGAGGACTACTTTGTTTATACACATTGTACATATTCGATACCTATCAGGAGCATTTTTAATACATGGTTACTTTTAAAAAATGGTTAAAATTTCTTTGATACACGATTGTCATTTTTTATTTTATTATTTTATTTTCAATATTTTAATACATGTTCTACGTTTTGGTATACCCCAGGAACATTTTTTATACACATTTCAAATATACAAAAAAATTATTACCATGTTTTTAAATGCTTGATTAAAAAGATATATTATCAAATTTTTTCATACACATTATATATTTTTTATACATTTTTCGTATACTTGATCAACCTTTTTCATATACATTATTTCCTTTTTTACATTTTTCGTATGCATGAGAATACATTTTCCATAATGTGTGTGTGTGTGTGTGTGTGTGTAAATGTATACACAAAAATAATAAATTAAGCAAAAAAAAAAAGATATAGACATAGGCGCATGGTAAGCGGTTCCAGACGGGCACTCCCTCAGGTGAAGATACCATAGGTCTCGCTCCAAGCAAGACACGGGCGCGCCCATGCCGCTTCGTGCAAAGGCGCACATCTGCCTTCTACTCCCTCCATTCCTAAATATTTGTCTTTATATACGAAGCAAAATGAGTGAATTCACACTCTAAAATATGTCTACATACATTCGTATGTTGTAACCATTTAAAATGTCTAGAAAGACAAATATTTGGGAACGGAGGGAGTACAAGGCTTCGGTGGCGGTCCTGCCCAGCAAGACATTGCTTGCCATGCTGGTGACATTGTTTCTTTCTTCTTTTGTTACATTTTCAATATATATATTTCAAATACTTAAATATACTTAAGAAATTTAAAACCATGAATTTGACAAAATGTTAACATGATATCTCTATCTAATAATAAAGCTGAAAGTGCTTTTTTGAAATCAACTCGCAGTCCGTACTTAAGTGACAAAAATGAACCGTTTTTTGTATTCTTTCAGAAACCCCCTTCCGTTTTCATGAAATAAACCCGTAGTCCGAACTTAAATAAATAAACAAATCATTTTCACACTTTTTAGAAAAAACCCTACCGTTTCTATTAATTAATCCGATGTTCAACTATAAGCAACAAATGTTCAATCATATCTTTTAAACCGGAAATCAAATTTTAAATTTTATATATGAAAATTTGCTTAGAAATATGTACAATGTGAATATGATGTTATTTTACCTATTTAATATTTTTTAAATTCTATTTATGGTGTAATTTTAATCAATAGCGATGTATACAATCTGAATAAGATGTTATTTTACCTATTTAACATTTTAAAATTCTATTTATGGTATAATTTTAATCAATAGCGCACAATCCGTCTTTTTTCCGTACCGAGGCCAATCTGTGTTGCAAATGAACACTTCATCAAAATCGGATTGAAGACAAAATAAACCACTAATAACCACAGATACATGCCTCGGCAAAACATCGCATCAAAAAAAGAAATTTGATGTTCATCTTATGGAGAGAGAGAGAGAGAGAGGCAGCATAGATGGGGATGCCATGTTCAAATAAAGGACATGGATCTATTGGGGTCTTTGTGTCATGATTATTGGTTAGGGGCATGTCTTATTGTTTCTTCTCGTTGCAACGTATAGACTCTTTGGCTAGTATAACAAAAATGTTAGCATAGTTTTAGTTGAATGTCGATAACTTATGAAAGAAATGTATAAATAGTGCAAAAAATGTATAAAAAATGTTTGAATAAAGGACATGGATCTATTGGGGTGTTGAGTCATGATTATTGGTTAGGGGCGTATCTTATTGTTTCTTCTCGTTGCAACGCTCAGACTCTCTGGCTAGTATAACAAACATGTTAGCAAAGTTTTAATTGAATGTTGATAACTTATGAAAGAAATGTTTAAATACTGTAAAAAAATTGTTAGCACAGTTTTGAAAAAATGCTGATAACTTTTGGAAAATATGTTCATCACAATGAAAAATATTCCCGCGTTTCAAAAAAATATTTATGCCAAATTTCTTGACAATGTGAATACAACGTAAGAAACGTTTGGATAATGTAAACATTGTTTCTTACCATTGAAAAACTGTGCGTGACATTTTATGAAAATATTTCTGCATTTTTTTTTAAAATGTGACATTTTCTAAAATCTTATATGCATTGTAGAAATTCTCAGGCAAGTTTAAAACAACTGGTTTTCAACAAAAAATTGTACATTTCGTTTTAAGGAAATAATCATGTGTTTCCAAAAAATGTCCATGAAATTTCCAAAAATGGTTGTACAATGTAAGAAAATGCTGGCGTTTGTTTAAGAAAATAAATTGTTGCGCAACGTGTATTTTGAAAACATTATCGTGTATTCAAAAAGTCTTCGAACATGTATTAAAAATGTACATCATGCGTTTGAAAAGTGTCCCTCATGTATCAGAAAAATGCGTCACATGTGCTCTAAAAATATAAATTGTGTACCAAGAAAAAGTTGACATGTGTTAAAAATAGATAAGAACGACAAAGAAACAAAAAGGAAAGAAAACGAAAGTATAACAAAGAGAGAAATAAAAAGGGAAACCCACAAGGAACCAAAGTAAAAAAGAAGAAGGGGGAAAGAAAACCCGAAGGAAAAGGGTGAAAAAACAAAAAGAAAGCAGGAAAAAACAAAGAAAAACGAAGCATGGCGAACCTTTCAGCGCGCAGCGAACAAACAGGGTAGTGAGCCGGCCCACTAGTCGCGTGCACGGTCGATTTGTATTACGACTCGACAGGGGCGACGTATAGCCCTAGCGCATGCACAGGCAGAAAAACAAGCATAGGGACGTGCATAGGGACGGACCTCGCCTCCTCGAGTCTAAGTTTGAGGCCTCTTTTGGTTCATAGGATAGAATTATCATAGGAATAGGAATCTTATAGGAAATGAGATGACATGTATCTCAAATCCTATGAGTAGGAATAGGAAACAAGATGTCATTTGGTTGATACCAAAGGAATTTTTCCATTGAGTCTAAACTCTTTTTTATTTTCCTATGAAATGTGGAGGATAGGAACCAATCCTATGTAAGAATAGGAATCAATTTCTATGAACCAAAGAGCTCTAAAGGAAAAAATTCTATAAGAATTCTATCCTCTAGAATTCCTATGAAATTCCTCTCAATAAACGAAGGAGGCCTCGAACCGGAAAAGAAAGGGACGCGTCCTGGAAAAAGGGAGCTGTATACGATCCTAAAAAAAAGTGTATGCACGTAGCTGCGCCTGTGCAGCCAAAACCGGGCACGGATTTTCACCGCGCAAAGATCACCTCGATCGGCGAGAAGCCACCGGCGATATTTCGTCTTCTTTTCCACGCTCCGGCAGTGGTCCAGGCCCAGCCCTCCGTCGAACCCCGGTTGGCAGCTTGCTCCCCTCACATGCGCGCGCACGCGGAGGAGGCGGCCGGGCTCCGGCGGAGCTCAGCCGGAGCCAGCCCGGAGGTGACCACCCACCCACGACGACGCCCACCAGCCCACCACCACCACCCCACGTGCCACGGGGGGTGGAGCGCTACCCGTGGTTGCACAGTACAGAACGTGTGCCGTGATGGAGAACGAACCAACCCACAGATCGTGACGAGAAACTTACTCAAGCAGTGCTCGCTTGCCGAGCGCACCAAAGATCAGATCAGGCACTGGTGATTATGATTAAACAAAGTGTAGCAGGCGCTTTCGCTCTAGCCCAAGACTCGAGTTTTCTTCCATGATGCAGATCCAGAAGCATTTGTCCAAGCAATGTTGCATTTGTGGCCTGCATCCTTTTTAAAGCAACCTGGGAGGGAATTCCTGCGTGTGGCTGGGCAATTTTAGGCCTTCTTTGGTTTGGAGGAATTTCATAGGAATTCTAAAGTATAGAATTTTTATAGGATTTTTTCCTTTAGAGCCCTTTGGTTCATATGAATAGATTCATATTCCTACATAGGATTGGTTCCTATCCTTCACATTTCATAAAAAAATAAAAATAAGCCTAGACTCAATGAAAAAATTTCTTTGGTGTCAACCAAATGACATCTCATTTCTTATTCCTACTCATAGGATTTGGGATACATATCCTATCCTAGCAACCTCGGCACCAGATTTCGCTCTTTTCA